>NW_022991349.1:0-7500 GCF_902827175.1 Gymnodraco acuticeps
TTTCCACTGCAGCGGGTAGCCCCGTTTAAGCGTCCTTAAGCGTCCTTAACCGTCCTCAAGCGGCCAGGCCGGTTTTGGTGGCGTTTCCATATAGCCTAGTACCGGCCAGCGGGTACTTTTTCCCTCTTTTTCCGGCCTCATAAAATCGTGGTTCCCTCAGCCAGGGCTGAACTAGTGACGTCAACACTCTCGACTGCTGATGATGTCAGAGAGAATCGTCACAAGATCGTGCGCGAGTTCATCCCCTAGCGTCGCATATATCTAGAAGCAAGCTTGCAGCATTTTTATAAACAGCATTTTGTAAACGGATGAGCTACAAAAATGGCTACGTCTAATAAGAAAAGCACACCGTGGTCGACGAGAGGTGACGACGTTCCTTCATCTCATTGGGGATGATCAAATCCAGCGGGAGGAGCTCGACGGGAAACAACTCGAAATGTGAACAAAAACAAAGCCGATCGCCCCGCCTACACTGCGTTGCTACCCAGTCCTAAACTGTAATGGAAATGCGCCACGGCCTGGGCCGGCCAGCGAGGCAGCCGAGGCCAGAGCGAGGACGCTTAGGGACGCTAAACGGGGCTACCCGCCTGCAGTGGAAACGCGCCATTAGTGTCAGTGTGAGTGGAGTGTGCGGTAGAACCCACGAAGTGTACTTGACCTGTTATCATCTGTCTTCAAATACTAGTTATTAAAGCCTAATAACTACAAGCCTGTCTCCGACTCATCTTGGGAACGTTACAATACGTTACGTAATTGTCCCTCACTAACTTTTTACTGCAAATGTCATGTCGCGATACATTATAATCTTTTTTAGAATGTAATATATTGCAATTAGAAGTAACTTGAAGTGGTCATTGTTTGACTTTAAAAGGAAATATTATGCTGATGTTCAGGTTCATATTAGTATGTAGTGTCTCTACTTTAAAGAGTCCTCTCCTGCTGATGTTCAGGTGTATATCAGTATGCAGTGTCTCTACTTTAAAGAGTCCTCTCCTGCTGATGTTCAGGTGTATATCAGTATGTAGTGTCTCTACTTTAAAGAGTCCTCTCCTGCTGATGTTCAGGTGTATCAGTATGTAGTGTCTCTACTTTAAAGAGTCCTCTCCTGCTGATGTTCAGGTGTATATCAGTATGTAGTGTCTCTACTTTAAAGAGTCCTCTCCTGCTGATGTTCAGGTGTATATCAGTATGTAGTGTCTCTACTTTAAAGAGTCCTCTCCTGCTGATGTTCAGGTGTATATCAGTATGTAGTGTCTCTACTTTAAAGAGTCCTCTCCTGCTGATGTTCAGGTGTATATCAGTATGTAGTGTCTCTACTTTAAAGAGTCCTCTCCTGCTGATGTTCAGGTGTATATCAGTATGTAGTGTCTCTACTTTAAAGAGTCCTCTCCTGCTGATGTTCAGGTGTATATCAGTATGTAGTGTCTCTACTTTAAAGAGTCCTCTCCTGCTGATGTTCAGGTGTATATCAGTATGTAGTGTCTCTACTTTAAAGAGTCCTCTCCTGCTGATGTTCAGGTGTATATCAGTATGTAGTGTCTCTACTTTAAGAGTCCTCTCCTGCTGATGTTCAGGGTATCATCAGTATGTAGTGTCTTCTACTTTAAAGAGTCCTCTCCTGCTGATGTTCAGGTGTATATCAGTATGTAGTGTCTCTACTTTAAAGAGTCCTCTCCTGCTGATGTTCAGGTGTATATCAGTATGTAGTGTCTCTACTTTAAAGAGTCCTCTCCTGCCTGATGCTCTCAGGTGCTATATCAGCTATGTAGTGTCTCTACTTTAAAGAGTCCTCTCTGCTGATGTTCAGGTGTATATCAGTATGTAGTGTCTCTACTTTAAAGAGTCCTATACCTGCTGATGTTCAGGTGTATAATCAAGTATGTAGTGTCTCTACTTTAAAGAGTCCCTCCTGCTGATGTTCAGGTGTATATCAGTATAGTTCGTCTCTACTTTAAAGAGTCCTCTCCTGTTGATGTTCAGGTGTTTATCAGTATGTAGTGTCTCTACTTTAAAGAGTCCTCTCCTGCTGATGTCCAGGTGTATATCAGTCGTTAGTGTCTCTACTTTAACAGAGTCCTCTCCTGTTGATGTTCAGGTGTATATCAGTATGTAGTGTCTCTACTTTAAAGAGTCCTCTCCTGCTGATGTTCAGGTGTATATCAGTATGTAGTGTCTCTACTTTAAAGACGTCCTCGTCCTGCTGATGTTCAGGTGTATATCAGTATGTAGTGTCTCTACTTTAAAGAGTCCTCTCCTGCTGATGTTCAGGTGTAATATCAGTATGTAGTGTCTCTACTTTAAAGCGTCCTCTCCTGCTGATTGTTCAGGTGTATATCAGTATGTAGTGTCTCTACTTTAAAGAGTCCTCTCCTGCTGATGTTCAGGATGTTATATCAGTATGTAGTGTCTCTACTTTAAAGAGTCCTTCTCCTGCTGATGTTCAGGTGTATATCAGTATGTAGTGTCTCTACTTTAAAGAGTCCTCTCCTGCTGATGTTCAGGTGTATATCAGTATGTAGTGTCTCTACTTTAAAGAGTCTCTCTCCTGCTGATTCAGGTGTATATCAGTATGTAGGGTCTCTACTTTAAAGAGTCCTCTCCTGCTGATGTTCAGATGTATATCAGTATGTAGGGTCTCTACTTTAAAGAGTCCTCTCCTGCTGATGTTCAAGTGTATATCAGTATGTAGTGTCTCTACTTTAATGAGTCCTCTCTCTGCTGATGTTAATCAGGTGTATATCAGTATGTAGTGTCTCTACTTTAAAGAGTCCTCTCCTGCTGATGTTCAGGTGTATATCAGTATGTAGTGTCCTACTTTAAAGAGTCTCTCCTGCTGATGTTCAGGTGTATATCAGTATGTAGTGTCTCTACTTTAAAGAGTTCTCTCCTGCTGATGTTCAAGGTGGTATATCAGTATGTAGTGTCTCTACTTTAAAGAGTCCTCTCCTGCTTGATGTTCAGTGTATATCAGTATGTAGTGTCTCTACTTTAAAGAGTCCTCTCCTGCTATGTTCAGGTGATATATCAGTATGTAGTGTCTCTACTTTAAAGAGTCCTCTCCTGCTGATGTTCAGGTGTATATCAGTATGTAGTGTCTCTACTTTAAAGAGTCCTCTCCTGCTGATGTTCAGGTGTATATCAGTATGTAGTGTCTCTACTTTAAAGAGTCCTCTCCTGCTGATGTTCAGGTGTATATCAGTATGTAGTGTCTCTACTTTAAAGAGTCCTCTCCTGCTGATGTTCAGGTGTATATCAGTATGTAGTGTCTCTACTTTAAAGAGTCCTCTCCTGCTGATGTTCAGGTGTATATAGTATGTAGTGTCTCTACTTTAAAGAGTCCTCTCCTGCTGATGTTCAGGTGTATATCAGTATGTAGTGTCTCTACTTTAAAGAGTCCTCTCCTGCTGATGTTCAGGTGTATATCAGTATGTAGTGTCTCTACTTTAAAGAGTCCTCTCCTGCTGATGTTCAGGTGTATATCAGTATGTAGTGTCTCTACTTTAAAGAGTCCTCTCCTGCTGATGTTCAGGTGTATATCAGTATGTAGGGGTCTCTACTTAAAGAGTCCTCTCCTGCTGATGTTCAGATGTATATCAGTATGTAGTGTCTCTACTTTAAAGAGTCCTCTCCTGCTGATGTTCAGGTGTATATCAGTATGTAGTGACTCTACTTTAAAGAGTCCTCTCTGCTGATGTTCAGGTGTATATCAGTATGTAGTGTCTCTAACTTTAAAGAGTCCTCTCCTGTGATGTTCAGGTGTATATCAGTATGTAGTGTCTCATACTTTAAGAGTCCTCTCCTGCTGATGTTTCAGGGTGTATATCAGTATGTAGGTGTCTCTACTTTAAAGAGGTCCTCTCCTGCTGATGTTCAGGTGTATATCAGTATGTAGTGTCTCTACTTTAAAGAGTCCTCTCCTGCTGATGTTTCAGGTTGTATATCAGTATGTAGTGTCTCTACATGTCTCCATGCTTTAATGGTCTAAAGCTCTTTATTGTTCTCAGACTGCCTGTGCTGCAGCACCCTCTTTCACCCTCTGTCTGAAACCAGAGCCCAGTCTGCTCTGATTGGTTAGCTGGCCGGCTCTGTTGTGATTGGTCAACCGCTTAGAGATTAACCACCCCTTAACCTGTCACGTACAAGTGTTGAGCACTAAACCAATAGAAGCGTGAGGTGTACATAGTGATGTCACTATGTTACTGAAGTAAACAAAGTGTCTGATTCCTTCCCTAATCCTGTTGACAGGACAGATGGAAAAAACAAGCCAAAACATAACCTAATGGTAGAATTAAGAAGAAGACTAAAGATTAAAGAACAATAACGTATACATCAGAATTAATGCCCTTGTTCTGCCATTTCCAAACTAATTATCTATCACACTAGCATGAACTAAGACAGGTGTTCAGTGCGCGCTCTCACCCACTCAGATCATTCAAAACCTACTGAGGTCTACTGATCTGATAAATATCCTCCGTCACATAATCAAGAACCTGTTGCCCTTACTGTGTGAGAGAAAGAGTTGGCACTGCAGGTGCTGTGAGATAGCTAGGGAAAAGGCTTATTGGATATCATTCACCCTTTTGCCTAAAACAGGTTGTGGGTAGAATGCATTCTGGTGTAGCTTAATGGAGTGAAATGTTATTTTGATAATCAACCAGTGATACAAGCATTATTATGTATAAGAAGTATGTTTACAAGCATTATAAGGCATCATAGGAAGCGTAACCTACATTATTGAATAACTGACATCCATATCCACACATGTATTCTGTACCTGGTCACCCATGTCCAGCTGGTATTCAAAGCAGTCGGGGTTGAGGTTGGGGTCGGCTCGACTGTTGGGGCAAAACCCCATGTCACCAATAGACCTCCATCTTTGATTGATGCAGAGATGTTTTGGGGTGGAGACAGGACCTCTGTGGCACACACAACGACAACATTAGTAAAATAATTAATAAAAATGCAGGCGGAACTGCGGATTTCCATTAGCAACTAAGCTTACAACCATATGTTACTATCCACTGAAAAAAACCAACAATAGCTTTCCTGTCACTCCATTATCAAGCTTATTTCATGGTGGTATTGCCCTATTGGTTACCTTTTGACCCCTAGAAGTGAACCCCCTACTCAAGAGCTCAATGAGAGTTTGTCTTGTATTACCTAGCATGCCGAGGTCGTATTTGGAGTCGTAGACTGTCCAGTTGTCGCGCAGGGTGACGTTGAAGTGTAGGATTAAATGTGACATCTTGTGATCATGCAGAGCTAAAGACCTTGATCCGACTTTCTCCTCAGACGACAGGTCAGGAGACTGAACTGATTTGTTACCAGCACAGATGCTGCATGAAAACAGAAGAGAATGTGAGGATGCCTTTAATTATTCATAAATACTCTCTATGCTGCATGTGTAATGTATCATTTAAAAAAATACCTGATGTTGACAAAGAGCTGAGTATCCTGCTGCACGGTGTTGAATGACCAGGAGCAGTTGAGTATATTTGTTGGGTAAAGGACGCAGGTAAGGTCTATATTTTCCAGCTCTACCTCATGCCCCTGCACTGAAGTACTCTGTACATCAATCTGAAAAAAGTACCACAAACAACAAGAACAGGATGTAGAAATCAGAAAATACATCTGCATTAAAGGGGTGGCTTTCCTGTGTGTTACCTTTGGACAATATAAACAAAATGGATTCTCACTTTATCAGAAGACATTGTATCCTCACAGACATCTGAAATGTCCGCCTCTATTAAAGGAGTAAATACGTTTGGAGTTTAGGACGGGGGGGGAAACCAAAGGCAACGGATGGTCAAGTTCTAACTTTAAAGACCCTCACACACAAGTGGTCCAATGTAAGCATCAATGCATTTCCTTTCAGATTATACAGCATATGAAGGCATATTTTATTCAAAGTGCACCATGCTTAATTAATCCACATTTTTGGGTATTTTCCATGATTTAGGAAGAATGTGTGTGCGTCAAGCGTGCCTGCGTGTTACCTACCAATTTGTAAGGCAAAACAAACCAGCAAACTGGACCAAAGTATTGGATGTGCAGGAAACATCTTCATAGCATACCTAAGGGTTTCAGACCAACACACACACACACACACACACACACACACACACACACAACACACACACACACACACACACACACACACACACACACACACACACAGAAAGACATTAACATGACCCCATAATCCTGAGCGTACAGTATCTGGCACCCACGTACATAGAGAACCTCTTGTATTGTACACATTTCCTGTCTGTTAATACTTCCCCTTTTTAGGTGGCGGTGCTTAAAGTTAGTGACTGACAGTGAGACATATGTATGGCGTGTAATTAAATTGAAAGAAACAGCTTTCCTCATATGAAGATTACTTTTCGTCCTGGTTCAATTAGATTTCTACAAAAGCTTTTACATTTTCCACACAAAATAAAAAGTTATCAATGCTTTGGTCAACTTTTCTCTCTGAAGGTGATAAACCATAGACTGCATATATAAAGGGAAAACCCATGCTTAGCTATTCTAGGTGTAAGCCTTCTTGAATACAATGTTAAAGAATCCATCTACAGTCCAATGTGGTAAATAGTAGTAATAGGAAACCGTTACCTCCCGCTGACCCTCCACTCTGACAGTGCTCTCGACGACTGAAGACAGTGAAACATTTCTGGGGAAAGAAGAAGCATGACGTCACACACTGTACAAGGCTTCAGGAAACACGAGGCTTCTTCCTGTCACTTCATTTCTGTTTTTTGGATTAATACACTGCAAAATCCAAATATGTCTTTTCAAAAGCAATGTGTTGGTAGTAAATACAGTAAAGACTATAGAGTAAAACTAAGACAATGGACAATTCATGAAATGTGTTCATTTTTTAAAAATAAATCGAGCAGGTCGCGACTTGTGCCATGATATTTCTAAATAAATGTTTGAGCTGGACACTGGTACATTGACTTTCATTCAACCTGTAAGTTCATTTAAAAGGTTTCTCAAGTTATTGGATGTTGTTCTGTCTTGCCTTGAAAACATATTACTACTTAATCTATAGGTTGCTAATTTAGAAACTGAGAACATAAAAGAATTACATCAAAATTAAAACAATGAGAAATTTGTATTCATAATTAAGCATATATTTCCTGGAAGTACGTTCTTTATTTACAACTAGACGCAGCTATACAAGAGCCTGCTGTCAGTGATGGAGGAGGCTGCAGGAGACAATCCTTCACATTACCAACATATCACTACCCTGCAGTCTACAAAGTCCTTCAGACTAGCTGCACCTTTACCAGCTTTGAGAACACTTTCATGATCAATCATTATAAAACATATCATATATATTATTCTGAAATGGACCAATCTGCACAACGACTACTTTTACTGTCGCTACTTTCACTATATTTTGATGATCATACTTTTATACTTTCACTTGAGGAACATTTTGAATGCAGTACTTTTACTGAAACAGAGTATTCCTACACTCTGGTACTTCTACTT
>NW_022991349.1:12500-36646 GCF_902827175.1 Gymnodraco acuticeps
AGCCGCCTTTAGCTTAGCGGTGGTGACGTGAAGTCATGTGACCGTGCTGTAGTTCCTTTATAATAGCCCAACATTAGCCACCTTTAGCTTAGCGGTGGTGACGTGAAGTCATGTGACCGTGCTGTAGTTCCTTTATAGACCCAACATTAGCCACCTTTAGCTTAGCGGTGGTGACGTGAAGTCATGTGACCGTGCTGTAGTTCCTTTATAGCCCAACATTAGCCGCCTTTAGCTTAGCGGTGGTGACGTGAAGTCATGTGACCGTGCTGTAGTTCCTTTATAGCCCAACATTAGCCGCCTTTAGCTTAGCGGTGGTGACGTGAAGTCATGTGACCGTGCTGTAGTTCCTTTATAACCCAACATTAGCCACCTTTAGCTTAGCGGTGGTGACGTGAAGTCATGTGACCGTGCTGTAGTTCCTTTATAGCCCAACATTAGCCACCTTTAGCTTAGCGGTGGTGACGTGAAGTCATGTGACCGTGCTGTAGTTCCTTTATAGCCCAACATTAGCCCCTTTAGCTTAGCTGTGGTGACGTGAAGTCATGTGACCGTGCTGTAGTTCCTTGATAGCCCACATTAGCCACCTTTAGCTTAGCGGTGGTGACGTGAAGTCATGTGACCGTTGCTGTAGTTTCCTTGATAGCCCAACATTAGCCACCTTTAGCTTAGCGGTTGGTGACGTGAAGTCATGTGACCGTGCTGTAGTTTCCTTTATAGCCCAACATTAGCCGCCTTTAGCTTAGCGGTGGTGACGTGAAGTCATGTGACCGTGCTGTAGTTCCTTTATAACCCAACATTAGCCGCCTTTAGCTTAGCGGTAGTAAAAACGTTGAGACCACTATATTTAGCATTTAGTAACTTCTGTCTTCCTCTCTCTTTCTGCAGCGCCTCGAAGGAAACCACAAAGAAAGGCAACATGAAGAGAGAGAACAAGGCGTATTCCTACAAGGAGCAGACCATCGAGCTGGAGTTACAGGCGGTAACTAACCATCATCTTTGTTTATTTTAGATATTAATCAGTTTTAATTTAAGCATTCTTAGTCTGTTAGTAGCTAGAACGTTAGCTTTTTACCTCAGAAATCATAAAGTGGTGTTAATAAGTGGAGATTATCCTGCTGAACTGAACGTGTTGGCATCATAATATCTCTGTATCATGACCTTACCCCATGCTGGAGGTCCTCAGATTTCCCCATCAGGTCGTCCAGCCTCTCCCCCCGGGCGAGGATGCGGTCCACGTTCTGCGTCATGATGTCTTTCACCCCGTCCACCTGGTTCTTCAGGATCTGAACCTTGTCTTTGGGCTCCGGCGCCGCCTCGGCTCCTCCTCGCTCCTGGGACCACACAGAAAAAGAAAAGTAATTCAATGTAGAAATGTGTTGATGAAAGGAGCATTACACATGGGAGCGGCAGTGGATTTTTTTTAAAAGGCCTAAAAATGCATCTTTTTAGAATAGACTTTTACTAGATCTTTAAAACCCCCTCTTGTTGCCATACCGGCGTAAACGTCACTGCTTTTGTTTTGTCGTTGTATTCGTTTTTGTCGTTTTGTTTCAACCATTTTACTCTGTAGCACTTTGAGTTTTGTTTACTCAAATTAAAAGTGCGCTTGTAAATAAAATTGACTGTTATTATTATGAAATGTATGGTGTAGGGCTTAAACTACTTTAAAAACAATAATTAAAAAATACGTTAAGCTGTCAAAAGTTAGTTTTATTGCATTCATTTACAGTAAGTGGAATGTGATGTGGGCTAAAACTACAGAATGTTTCCATTTTCAATTAATCTTCAATTATTAATCAATAGATTTGATTGTTTAGTCTATAAATGTCTTGTTTTGACAGTCCCACACTTAAGGATATTCACTTAGGTATTATGTAAAACAGAAAGAAAGAAGGATATCTCAATTTCTGAGACTTATAAACAGCATTTTCTGAAATAATTGCATGAAAAATACCAATAAATGGATTATCAAAATAGTTGTAGCTTATAAAAAACACCAAAAATACAATTTCAACTTATGAAATATGACCAGGTTACTCAATATAATCCTCAGATCTTATTTATAGCAGTGCTCATGAAGGAGCTATTTAATTTGTACTGAACTAGACCTGCCAGTTTCTCCAAAATAATTCCCAAAAAGTTCTTTATTTAAAATGTTGTTTTGAAGAAAACTAACACAAATATTGAATAATCACATATATATAAAGCGTAATCAATTTATATCAAACCGACTTTAATGCCCTTTTCCCGCCGAAGCGGTTCCAGGGCCAGTTTGGAGCTAGTGCTTTTTTTTTTTTATTCTTGCAAATTACTGCACTTGCACAATTGTATGTTTTGTTATGCCTTCAGTTTATTGCATGTTGCATTATTGAAGGAGACTTCAGATTTCCATTGACAAACTAAGCTGAAGCTAAATGACAATAAAGCCTCTGAATCATGAGCTCCAGAAACGTGAGAAAACATAGAATAACTTTGCCTAAGAAAATGTCTCAAAGTCGTAAATAAAATCCACATTTGTTTATTATTCCTGCAACTTATTGTAAGAGATGAAGGAGTCGGGACCTTTACACGTTTATTACGCCGTAGCTTTTGTAAGAATAACATTCCTTTTCGTCTATGTTGAGTAATAAGAGGCAGCCATTTCCCATGAGGCAACAGGGCTGTAAACACAACGGTCTCCAGGAAACAGAGCCTGATGTCTCCCTGCTCTCCTGTTACCTCCTCTACTCTGCTCCTTTCATGAACTTACAGCGGCCACTCTCCTGTAGTGTGTTATATAGGTTTTAGTGCACGTCAATGGTCTGCAGAGGCTAAAATCCTTCCTTTGTTTACTTCTATAAACATACTGACATCACTGTTTAACACTCACGCTTCTATTGGCTAGCGCTCCACATTGTAAGTGACAGGCTAAGGGGCGGGACATCTCTAAGCGGTTGACCAATCACAACAGAGCCGACCAGCTAACCAATCAGAGCAGCTCTGGTTTCAGACAGAGGGTGAAAGGAGGTGCTGCAGCACAGACAGTATGAGAACAATACAGAGCTTTTTGAACATTAAAGCATGGAGACATGTAGAGACACTACATACTGATATACACCTGAACATCAGCAGGAGAGGACTCTTTAAAGTAGAGACACTACATACTGATATACACCTGAACATCAGCAGGAGAGGACTCTTTAAAGTAGAGACACTACATACTGATATACACCTGAACATCAGCAGGAGAGGACTCTTTAAAAGTAGAGACACTACATACTGATATACAACCTGGAACATCAGCAGGAGAGGGACTCTTAAAGTAGAGGCACTACATACTGATATATAACCTGAACATCAGCAGGATAGGACTCTTTAAAGTAGAGACACTACTATACTGATATACACCTGAACATCAGCAGGAGAGGACTCTTTAAAGTAGAGACACTACATACTGATATACGACCTGAACATCAGCTGAGAGGACTCTTTAAAGTAGAGACACTACATACTGATATACACCTGAACATCAGCAGGAGAGGACTCTTTAAAGTAGAGACACTACATACTGATATACACCTGAACATCAGCAGGAGAGGACTCTTTAAAGTAGAGACACTACATACTGATATACACCTGACATCAGCAGGAGAGGACTCTTTAAAGTAGAGACGACTACATACTGATATACACCTGAACATCAGCAGGAGAGGACTCTTTAAAGTAGAGACACTACATACTGGATCTACACTGAACATCAGTAGGAGAGGACTCTTTAAAGTAGAGACACTTAACATACTGATATACACCATGAACATCAGCAGGAGAGGACTCTTTAAAGTAGAGACACTACATACTGATATACACCTGAACATCAGCAGGAGAGGACTCTTTAAAGTAGAGACACTACATACTGATATACACCTGAACATCAGCAGGAGAGGACTCTTTAAAGTAGAGACACTACATACTGATATACACCTGAACATCAGCAGGAGAGGACTCTTTAAAGTAGAGACACTACATACTGATATACACCTGAACATCAGCAGGAGAGGACTCTTTAAAGTAGAGACACTACATACTGATATACACCTGAACATCAGCAGGAGAGGACTCTTTAAAGTAGAGACACTACATACTGATATACACCTGAACATCAGCAGGAGAGGACTCTTTAAAGTAGAGACACTACATACTGATATACACCTGAAACATCAGCAGGAGAGGACTCTTTAAAGTAGAGACACTACGTACTGATATACACCTGAACATCAGCAGGAGAGGACTCTTTAAAGTAGAGACACTACATACTGATATACACCTGAACATCAGCAGGAGAGGACTCTTTAAAGTAGAGACACTACATACTGATATACACCTGAACATCAGCAGGAGAGGACTCTTTAAAGTAGAGACACTACATACTGATATACACCTGGACATCAGCAGGAGAGGACTCTTTAAAGTAGAGATACTACATACTGATATACACCTGAACATCAGCAGGAAGAGGACTCTTAAAGTAGAGACCTACATACTGATATAAACAACCTGAACATCAGCATGAGAGGACTCTTTAATGTAGAGTACACTACATACTGAATATAACACCTGAACATCATCAAGTAGAGGGACTCTTTCAAGTAGAGACACTACATACTGATATTACAACCCTGAACATCCACATGAGAGGACTCTTTAAAGTAGAGACACTACATACTGATAGTACACCTGAACTCAGTCAGCAGGAGAGGGACTCTTTAAAGTAGAGACACTTACATACTGATATACACCTGAACATCAGCAGGAGAGGACTCTTTAAAGTAGAGACACTACATACTGATATACAACCTGAACAAACAATCAGCAGGAGAGGACTCTTTAAAGTAGAGACACTACAATGCTGATATACAACCCTGAACATCAGCAGGAGAGGACTACCTTTAAAGTAGAGACACTACATGACTGAATATACACCTGAACATCAGCAGGAAGAGGACTCTTAAAGTAGAGACACTACATACTGATATACACTGAACATCAGCAGGAGAGGACTCTTTAAAGTAGAGACACTACATACTGATATACACCTGAACATCAGCAGGAGAGGACTCTTTAAAGTAGAGACCTACATACTGATATACACCTGAACATCACAGCAGGAAGGCTCTTTAAAGTAGAGACACTATACTGATATACACCTGAACATCAGCAGGAGAGGACTCTTTAAAGTAGAGACACTACATACTGATATACACGAACATCAGCAGGAGAGGACTCTTTAAGGTAGAGACACTACATACTGATGTACACCTGAACATCAGCAGAGAGGACTCTTTAAAGTAGAGACACTACATACTGATATACACCGAAACATCAGCAGGAGAGGACTCTTTAAAGTAGAGACACTACATACTGATTACAACCTGAACATCATCAGCAGGAGAGGACTCTTTAAAGTAGAGACACTACATACTGATATACACCTGAACATCAGCAGGAGAGGACTCTTTAAAGTAGAGACACTACATACTGATGTACACCTGAACATCAGCATGTGAGGACTCTTTAAAGTAGAGACACTACATATGATGTACACCTGAACATCAGCAGGAGAGGACTCTTTAAAGTAGAGACACTACAACTGATATACACCTGAACATCAGCAGGAGAGGATCTTTAAAGTAGAGACACTACATACTGATATACACCTGAACATCAGCAGGAGAGGACTCTTTAAAGTAGAGACACTACATACTGATGTTACACCTGAACATCAGCAGGAGAGGACTCTTTAAAGTAGAGACACTACATACTGATATACACCTGACATCAGCAGGAGAGGACTCTTTAAAGTAGAGACACTACATACTGATATACACCTGAACATCAGCAGGAGAGGACTCTTTAAAGTAGAGACACTACATACTGATATACACCTGAACATCATTATTCTCTCCCTCCTTTAAAGTGTAGTGAACCACTGAGTGGCTGACAGATATCAAGTATCAACTCTCAGAAGGAGGATGAAGACAGAAACATTTTTAAAAAGTTCCTGCATCGACGGCGACTTCTCAAATACTTGAACTTGCTGTGCATAGAAACATCTTCCAGTAAACCTAATGATGGTTCAATCATCTTGTAAATATGCTTAAAGTTATCCGGATAAAGAGCTCTCTGAAATGTGAATCAGTTGAATCGACTCCAAGTCATTTGAATGCGGTTGTAAATGCAAAGCGTGGATTTCATTAATCACTTTAAACCCTCACCGCTCCGGTTCTTATCGAGTCAAATGTGGAACAACAGGCAGTTAGATTTGACACTGATTATGTAAAACAACACTCGTACATTCGGCAGGGTTTTCCCCTTCCTCTCTGAGTCAGTGTAGCGTACAGTAAAAATGGGTTTTCTAGACTTTTAATGTTTCAAAACACCAGAAATCACTATTTTTAAAGCAGAAGTCTGCATGTTAAAACCAACAGACGAACACTGGACAAGCTTCTGTTAGATGTGTGAAGATACACGTTAAACTTAGCTGGATGGCTGCAACCAACAATGACTTACTGCCATTACCTATTTAATCAAATGCAAACTATTATTGTGTAAAATCTATTAATGTTTGGTCCATAAAATGTCAGAAAATTGAGACAAATGTGTTTATTTGTCAGAGCAAAACTATAGATAATAACTTGAACTGATACACAAATTAGAAATAGTAGCATCTCTCGTTATTGTAGAAGCTGGATGTTTCAAAACCTCAGAAATCACTATTTTTAAAGCCAAGTTTTGCACCTAGTTAGATTATTTTAGGAGCGAGTTCGACACGTTGTCACAGAGTCGTTATTAACACAATATAAGGCTGCGATCAACAATTATTAAATATCGTTTCGTGTGGAAATTAGAATGTTGAGTAATCGATTAATCATGTAGTAAATGTCTCGTTTGGTCTTCACGTGTGAAAACGAACTATATTCAATTCAAAATTATATAAAAACTAAGAAAAGCAACAAATCTCCTCATTTTGGAAACTAAAAATATCATTTTCTGTTCATTTTGGATTTAAAGTTTGAACAGAGTTGGGATTTATTTTCTGCAGATCGATTTATAAATGATTTGACTCGTCAATGCAGCTCTACAGTAAGGAAGCACATGATGTATACTAACACTACACACTGATATACACCTGAACATCAACAGGAGAGGACTCTTTAAAGTAGAGACACTACACACTGATATACACCTGAACATCAGCAGGAGAGGACTCTTTAAAGTAGAGACACTACATACTGATATACACCTGAACATCAGCAGGAGAGGACTCTTTAAAGTAGAGACACTACATACTGATATACACCTGAACTCAGCAGGAGAGGACTCTTTAAAGTAAGACACTACATACTGATATACACCTGAACATCAGCAGGAGAGGACTCTTTAAAGTAGAGACACTACATACTGATATACACCTGAACATCAGCAGGAGAGGACTCTTTAAAGTAGAGACACTACACACTGATATACACCTGAACATCAGCAGGAGAGGACTCTTTAAAGTAGAGACACTACATACTGATATACACCTGAACATCAGCAGGAGAGGACTCTTTAAAGTAGAGACACTACATACTGATATACACCTGAACATCAGCAGGAGAGGACTCTTTAAAGTAGAGACACTACATACTGATATACACCTGAACATCAGCAGGAGAGGACTCTTTAAAGTAGAGAAACTATACTGATATACACCTGAACATCAGCAGGAGAGGACTCTTTAAAGTAGAGACACTACACACTGATATACACCTGACATCAGCAGGAGAGGACTCTTTAAAGTAGAGACACTACATACTGATATACACCTGAACATCAGCAGGAGAGGACTCTTTAAAGTAGAGACACTACACTACTGATATACACCTGAACATCAGCAGGAGAGGACTCTTTAAAGTAGAGACACTACATACTGATATACACCTGAACATCAGCAGGAGAGGACTCTTTAAAGTAGAGACACTACATACTGATATACACCTGAACATCAGCAGGGAGAGGACTCTTTAAAGTAGAGACACTACATACTGATATACACCTGAACATCAGCAGGAGAGGACTCTTTAAAGTAGAGACGACTACATACTGATATACACCTGAACGTCAGGCAGGAGAGGGACTCTTAAAGTAGAGGACACTACACTACTGATATACACCTGAACATCAGCAGGAGAGGACTCTTTAAAGCTAGAGAGACTACATACTGATATACACCTGAACATCAGCAGGAGAGGACTCTTTAAAGTAGAGACACTACATACTGATATACACCTGAATATCAGCAGGAGAGGACTCTTTAAAGTAGAGACACTACATACTGATATACACCTGAACGTCAGCAGGAGAGGACTCTTTAAAGTAGAGACACTACATACTGATATACACCTGAACGTCAGCAGGAGATGACTCTTTAAAGTAGAGAGACTACATACTGATATACACCTGACGTCAGCAGGAGAGGACTCTTTAAAGTAGAGACACTACATACTGATATACACCTGAACATCAGCAGGAGAGGACTCTTTAAAGTAGAGACACTACATACTGATATACACCTGAACATCAGCAGGAGAGGACTCTTTAAAGTAGAGACCCTACATACTGATATACACCTGAACATCAGCAGGAGAGGACTCTTTAAAGTAGAGACACTACATACTGATATACACCTGAACATCAGCAGGAGAGGACTCTTTAAAGTAGAGACACTACATACTGATATACAAGTTTGAGACAACTACAGCTGTATTCGACATTTAGAAATCTATAATAATTCTATGATTTATTTGAGGTATTATATAAGTGTAACATGACTACATTTAATAACATGACAACTTTTAAAAATGCCTTTCTTAGCTCAGTTTTATACCAAATATATAAGCCGGTGTATCAAAGTAGCTCAGGAGGTAAAAGTTGGAATATTACCCCCAAAAAGTGCATTTCAGAGGAGAATTGATCGTCTTTTACCTGTGATTTATTGATTAGATGAAACATAATTAGCTATATTAAACTACCTTAAGAACATTAACTACCCAGCTAATATCCGGCAGTGTCTCAGTCAGTAGGGGCTTGGACTGTGAGCTGTAGGGTCGCCGGTTCAAGTCCCGACCAGACCTAAATATGGAGTGTGGACTGCTACTTGGAGAGGTCCCAGTTCACCTCCTGCCCTGCCGTGGTGCCCTTGGGCAAGGCACCGGACTTCCCCCTTCCCCCCCGGGTGCTGTACACTAGCTGCCTCTCCTACTACTAGACTCCTGGTACTAGGATGGGTAAAAAGCAGAGAACACATGTCACTGTGTGCTCCGTGTGTGTGACCATTAAAGAGGGTTTCATCCCTCCCAATCTATCTATCTATGAAACTGAGAGGCTTTTTTTTTTTTAAGTTGTCATGTGATGTATGACTTAAATATAACCCTGAGATCAATTTAAAATAATAATATAACTTAAATGTACACTATCAAACTAGCTCAGGATGTAAAAATAGGAATTTGACCCCCAAAAAGTGCATTTGAGAGGGAAATGTGGCACTTTTTACCACTATATCAAAGTATAGTTAAAAACTCTTTATTTAATTGTTTTAATTTTTATCTTGCACTGTTTTATTCTAACTTTTTTTTAAATGCAACTTTTATATTATTCCTATTTATGTTTATTTAACAGTTTTATTTGTGTACCTTATTTTAAAATGTAGTATTTACAGACAACAACCAGTGAAGAAAGTGTTTTAAAATATGCGGGAAACCACCATTAGTATGACTTAATTAGCGAAATAAAAAGATGTCAATTAATTAAAACCGAATAAAAGAGTTATTTTAAGATTTTGGCCTAAATTAATTCACAATAAAAACCTGTATTTCCACTAAAGAGTGTTTGGTTTCTACAGATATAAAGGGACTTTCTCTCAATCAACGCTAAGTTAAAACACACACTTATTAAACTAACTTTATGACATGATTTAAAGTTATGTTATCCATAAAATCCACCTGTTGAGTGTCGTTAAACACGGTGACGGTGAAGAAACAAACAAGCTTCCGCCATTATCACCTACCGGATCAATGTCCATGTTGGTGGAAATAGTCCCGATTGAGCCCCAAAAGGTGGATGAAGTAGGTTCAAAGTTGTTGTTGTTGTTTGCAAGTTTTATTCAACTCTTTTTTTAGTTGTTTACAGAGTTTTATGCTCCAACAACAGCGAGCGTTTCCTCTTCTGTCTGACTTCCTGGTTACTTTTTTTTTCCTCCTTTCAAAGTAAATTCCTCCGCGTCATGTGTAAAGCGGCCAATAACGTAGGGACTACTTCTTTATTTTCAAAACAAAGCAGGTCTAAAAGTCATGCTGTGTTTTAATATCGTTTGGAAAATGATATATAATCCTTAAACATGTCAGAAACAAAGCCACCTTTCCTACACTTTATACAATAACACATGAAGAGTGATACGACTACAATTACCCCAAATTAAATGCTTTGCTGTACGATCCAATTCATTCCATAAAAACAGAAAGCAGCCTCCGCAGATTTATTGTGTAATACTTTCAGGTTCTTCTAAAACACATGCATTGGAGGATCTGAATGTCTTTGTTATAACATGAAAGGCAGTATTTGATGTGTGTAGGGGACAGGTTGCCGTGTAAATCATTAAAAGCACTTTAAAATCAATTCTGAAAGACACCGATAACCATTTCAGTGATTCCAGCACATGGTGTACTTCTACTCCACTACATGTATTTAATCCCTTTAGTTACTTTACAGATGTGGATGAATGATGTGAAATATAATCAAGTGTTGAATCAGACTTTAGTTCCACCTGGAGTAAATCCACAAGCTACCCTGCAGTATACAAAGTCATTCAAACTAGCTGCACCTTTACCAGCTTTGAGAACACTTTAATGATCAATCATTATAAAACATATCATATATATTATTCTGAAATGGACCAATCTGCACAACGACTACTTTTACTGTCGCTACTTTCACTATATTTTGATGAGAATACTTTTACTCAAGAACAAGATCTGAGTACTTCTACTACAATATCTGAGTACTTCTACTTTTACTCATCTGCATAATGAGTAGCCTACTTTTAGTACTTTATTTTGAAGCCAAAACGTTTGTACCTTTACTTGAGTAACATTTTGAATGCAGGACTTTTACTGTAACAGAGTATTTGTAATTCTTTGTATTGCCAACTTGATTTAAATCTACTTCTTTCACCCCTGACTGACTGTATCTCTAGCTAAAGGTTGGATAAGTGTTTAATGTTGTTCCACCCTGCAGATCTGCTCCGTCACAGCTGCACCGACCGGTTTCTCCTCCATCAGCAGGGCAGAGCGACACCTTGATACTGAGTCAGACAAGTGCTGGGAATCACAAGCAGCTAAAAATAACCCTCTATGAGTCTGCTACAACAACAAATATTTGAAAATGTAAGACAACACTTTATCTATCAAGGTTAAACAACGTCTGAAATAATACGGCATTGATTAAAGGAGCCATTTGAGAGACATGTTAAACGGTTGATTTTATTATCATGACAAAATGTAACTTAAAGGGGCCCGCCTTTAGCTTAGCGGTGGTGACGTGAAGTCATGTGACCGTGCTGTAGTTCCTTTATAGCCCAACATTAGCCACCTTTAGCTTAGCGGTGGTGACATGAAGTCATGTGACCGTGCTGTAGTTCCTTTATAGCCCAACATTAGCCACCTTTAGCTTAGCGGTGGTGACATGAAGTCATGTGACCGTGCTGTAGTTACTTTATAACCCAACATTAGCCGCCTTTAGCTTAGCGGTGGTGACGTGAAGTCATGTGACCGTACTGTAGTTCCTTTATAGCCCAGCATTAGCCACCTTTAGCTTATCGGTGGTGACGTGAAGTCATGTGACCGTGCTGTAGTTCCTTTATAGCCTAACATTAGCCGCCTTTAGCTTAGCGGTGGTGACGTGAAGTCATGTGACCGTGCTGTAGTTCCTTTATAGCCCAACATTAGCCGCCTTTAGCTTAGCGGTGGTGACGTGAAGTCATGTGACCGTGCTGTAGTTCCTTTATAGCCCAGCATTAGCCACCTTTAGCTTATCGGTGGTGACGTGAAGTCATGTGACCGTGCTGTAGTTCCTTTATAGCCTAACATTAGCCGCCTTTAGCTTAGCGGTGGTGACGTGAAGTCATGTGACCGTGCTGTAGTTCCTTTATAGCCCAACATTAGCCACCTTTAGCTTAGCGGTGGTGACATGAAGTCATGTGACCGTGCTGTAGTTACTTTATAACCCAACATTAGCCGCCTTTAGCTTAGCGGTGGTGACGTGAAGTCATGTGACCGTGCTGTAGTTCCTTTATAGCCCAGCATTAGCCACCTTTAGCTTATCGGTGGTGACGTGAAGTCATGTGACCGTGCTGTAGTTCCTTTATAGCCTAACATTAGCCGCCTTTAGCTTAGCGGTGGTGACGTGAAGTCATGTGACCGTGCTGTAGTTCCTTTATAGCCTAATATTAGCCACCTTTAGCTTAGCGGTGGTGACCTGAAGTCATGTGACCGTGCTGTAGTTCCTTTATAGCCCAACATTAGCCACCTTTAGCTTAGCGGTGGTGACATGAAGTCATGTGACCGTGCTGTAGTTCCTTTATAGCCCAACATTTGCCACCTTTAGCTTAGCGGTGGTGACATGAAGTCATGTGACCGTGGTGTAGTTACTTTATAACCCAACATTAGCCGCCTTTAGCTTAGCGGTGGTGAAGTGAAGTCATGTGACCGTGCTGTAGTTACTTTATAACCCAACATTAGCCGCCTTTAGCTTAGCGGTGGTGACATGAAGTCATGTGACCGTGCTGTAGTTACTTTATAACCCAACATTAGCCGCCTTTAGCTTAGCGGTGGTGACGTGAAGTCATGTGACCGTGCTGTCGTTCCTTTATAGCCCAACATTAGCCTCCTTTAGCTTAGCGGTGGTGACGTGAAGTCATGTGACCGTGCTGTAGTTCCTTTATGGCCCAGCATTAGCCACCTTTAGCTTAGCGGTGGTGACGTGAAGTCATGTGACCGTGCTGTAGTTCCTTTATAGCCTAACATTAGCCTCCTTTAGCTTAGCGGTGGTGACGTGAAGTATTTTCTTTGTAGGCACAAAGAACAGATACAAATTATATATTTCTCAAATATTAAAGCATTTAAACATGAAGTAGGCATTTTTTTAGAAAAAGGGTTTTATTATTTTGACAATATACATGTTGTGCTGTGGTTGAGCAGTTTAAACAATCTACAGGCAGGATTAACATAAAGAGTAAAGAATAAAAAAGGAAATTCTCTCCAAAAGGACGAGGAAGATTTCTTTATTTCACCCTTTTATTTGCTGGAGGACGAATACAAACATTATAAAATCTAAACAAGCGAGAACCACAGAGATAGAACACAGTAAAGAGTTAAGGAGAGAAGGAAGAGGTAACATATTCGCATAACACATTTCTCCTCAGTGGCCTTGTCTGATGATGATATCCGACATGTCCTCCACCTTCACCAGCTCCAAATTCTGTGACAAAGACAAAGAATATTCCACATTTTAAACTACAATAAACGAAATTAGTAGTTTAGGAGATGGACTTTTATTAATCCCTCGTTTCTCTGCATTTGACCCATCCTAGTGTTAGGAGCAGCGTGCTGCCATTTTGAACGGCGCCCGGGGAGCAGTGTGGGGAACGGTGCCTTGCTCAGGGACACCTCTGTAGCACTTGGTCTTTCCGGGACTTGAACTGGTGACCTTCCAGTTGCCAAGCCAAGTCCCTATGGACTTCGCCACCACCGCCCAAATTTACCGTCTACATTCTTCAATACATGGCCACACGTCTAATACTAAAATGTCTCCTTGTACAATGTTTTAGTAAGCATGGTTGGAACCATTTCCCCTGTATTTTGGACAAGAAATGCCCCGTTATGTCTTTAAAAGAAAATTAATAGCAGAATACTCTACTGTATATTATAGCAGTAGGGCAACAACTCCAATTACATGCACATTATTTACTCTCAAATGTCTTTATGAAACTGACCGTTGAGCGGCCTGACCAAGCAAGGAGGCAGAGGCAAAGAATTCAAATATAACCCGGTGTGGGCATTTATTCATCGCTGTGGTTCAGGATACACAGCCTCAATAACACAGTCACCAGCCACGAGGATCTCACACACACTACCAGCCTCCACAGACAGGGAAAACAGAGCCTAAATACCTACACACTAATCAGCACAACAAGACACAGGTGAGGGGGGGAGGAGACAACACAGGGCATCAGGTGAACACAATCAGGAGTAACAGACATGGGGAAAGGGAAACACTTTTCAAAATAAAAGCACATGTGCAATAGTACAAGGCCCGAAGCCATCTTCGTCACAGTCTTGTTGGCTGTATATTATAGCAGTAGGGCAACAACTCCAATTACATGCACATTATTTACTCTCAAATGTCTTGTTTTCAGTCCAAACACCAAAAGGCATTCCCTTAAATATGATATAAAAGAGAAAATCTCCAGATATTGTATTATATTAAGATGCTAAAAACTCCATATTGCATAATAAGTGTGACCCAAACTGTCACTGACCCTCAGCCACATCATAGACTTTATGCATTAATCTTGTTTTTCATTACACATATTTTATACCAATTCCACTTCAACCATATTCAATGTAAATACTGCTATATTTTTTTGTGTTATTATAGTTTTCTATCTGTGTTTTACTTTTATGCATGCACCACGACACCAAGTCAAATTCCTCGTACGTGTTACCTACCTGGTGATACACCTGTTTCTGATTCTGAGAATAGATTACATTTGTGTAGCGCCTTTCAAGAGACCCAGGGCTGCTTTACATGGTGAACAAACACACAAACACAAACACACACACACACACACACACAAAAAGGGCAAATAATAGTGGTGCACGATAATTATCGGTCCGATATTAGGAATGATGACGTCATCCCGATAAACCCGATAACAGTATTAATAGCCCCGATAATATACAATATATTTTTTGGGTAAGAAAGAAATACTGCGGTGTGGGTGGATTGGGATGAGGGGCCGCTTGTTTTTCACTCGGCTCCTCCCGTTTTGCCAGTACTGTGGTATTAGTGGTTTAGGAAGAGGGGAGTTTCTTCACAAATCCAGCGCTCCCTAACTCATGCCTGGCTGTGGCGTAAATGGTGTGCGGCCGTGAAGCCAGGACAGTAAACAAACCTGTCGTCGGTGGTATGGGACTATTTCAAAGTTTCAGAGTTAGATAGTTCGCTTGCTATTTGTATTAACAAATGCAGAAGTTCCACGAGGAGGGAAAAAGGCAACGAGCTATAATACTTCCAACCTGATTAGTTACCTGAAACATCGCCATCGCTACGATGGTGTGTTAAAAGCGTACGAAGACGCCTGCGCTGCTAAACTAGCGGGGAATCCAAAGCCAGCTGCAAAGGCACCGGGGCTTTTACCTCTCGACGAGGCTTTTGAAAAAGTTTATTTGGGAAAATAAATATGGTCACTTTGAAGAGTCAAAACTGTTCTTGGCTTTGTTTTGTTCATAGTAGTAATGCTCATGTCATTTGCTCACTACTAGTCTTTTCTGTACCACCAGGTGTGCAAAAACTACAGGTACATTTAATATATATATATATTATTATCGGTTATCGGTATCGGTCTTGAGAAGCAGGAAGTTATCGGTATCGGTTTCAAAAACCCAATATCGTGCATCCCTAGCAAATAATAAAGTAAAATTCCGATTCTGATTAATATACATCTATGAAACAAAATGTCACCTTTTCGTTGGCCAGGTGGAGCAGAGCGACGAAGGCCAGCGGCACCGAGAGGTTCTGAGCCATGGTGTTCGGCAGTCTGGACAAAGAGAGAAACACCATGCATTTTACATCATAGATTACAAACATGGTGCCTTCAAGGACAATAGGAACAATCTGATACCAGATATCTTTTACAGTGTTTTGTTGGGTTTAAAAACAAATGAGCAAAACCTGCAGGACCTTTGCCGTGCTCAAAATACAAAATGGAGTCTTCTACAGAGATCGGAGAAGTACTCAGATCTTGTACTTGAGTAAAAGTAGAAGTACTCAAATCTTGTACTTGAGTAAAAGTAGAAGTACTCAGATCTTGTACTTGAGTAAAAGTAGAAAGTACTCAAATCTTGTACTTGAGTAAAAGTAGAAGTACTCAGATCTTGTACTTGAGTAAAAGTAGAAGTACTCAGATCTTGTACTTGATTAAAAGTAGAAGTATCAGATCTTGTACTTGAGTAAAGTAGAAGTACTCAGATCTTGTACTTGAGTAAAAGTAGAAGTACTCAGATCTTGTACTTGAGTAAAAGTAGAAGTACTCAAATCTTGTACTTGAGTAAAAGTAGAAGTACTCAGATCTTGTACTTGAGTAAAAGTAGAAGTACTCAGATCTTGTACTTGATTAAAAGTAGAAGTACTCAGATCTTGTACTTGAGTAAAAGTAGAAGTACTCAGATCTTGTACTTGATTAAAAGTAGAAGTACTCAGATCTTGTACTTGATTAAAAGTAGAAGTACTCGGATCTTCTACTTGAGTAAAAGTAGAAGTACTCGGATCTTGTACTTGATTAAAAGTAGAAGTACTCGGATCTTGTACTTGATTAAAAGTAGAAGTACTCGGATCTTGTACTTGATTAAAAGTAGAAGTACTCGGATCTTGTACTTGATTAAAAGTAGATACGATTTAAGTACTCGGATCTGTACTTGATTAAAAGTAGAAGTACTCGGATCTTGTACTTGATTAAAAAGTAGAAGTACTCGGATCTTGTACTTGATTAAAAGTAGAAGTACTCGGATCTTGTACTTGATTAAAAGTAGAAGTACTCGGATCTTGTACTTGATTAAAAGTAGAAGTACTCGGATCTTGTACTTGATTAAAAGTAGAAGTACTCGGATCTTGTACTTGATTAAAAGTAGAAGTACTCGGATCTTGTACTTGATTAAAAGTAGAAGTACTCAGATCTTGTACTTGATTAAAAGTAGAAGTACTCAGATCTTGTACTTGATTAAAAGTAGAAGTACTCGGATCTTGTACTTGAGTAAAAGTAGAAGTACTCAGATCTTGTACTTGATTAAAAGTAGAAGTACTCGGATCTTGTACTTGATTAAAAGTAGAAGTACTCAGATCTTGTACTTGAGTAAAAGTAGAAGTACTCAGACCATGTACTCAGGCAGGGCTCCAGCTTAAGGACGTCACGTCGTAGAAAAAAATAGGGTCGGAAAGGATAAAAAAAAATGTTGGGACGAGAGTTAAAATAAAAATACCCTAACTCTCTACGAACGGCGATGAAATGAAACCGACTGCATGTTTTGTGTAGCACACAGTTATTAAACCTCCTTGTCAACATAAACACACACGCACAAAATATTTAGCAACCCGTGAAATACACACACAGTATGTATACATTTTCTTTATGTTGTTTTGAGTCAATGGGCACAAGCCTCTTTGTTAGCACACACGTCTTTTCTGTTTTTATTAATACAAATAAAACATTCTTTAAGATTAGTGCACTATTTGTGTGTTTTCTGCTACTTAGACACACTTATAATACTTACATTATATACAGATCCGTTGATTTTAAATTACATTTGTTGATTATATTTCACATCATTAATCCAAATCTGTAAAGTAAGTAAAGGTATTCAATAAATGTAGTGGAGTTAAAGTACACCATTTACCTCTGAACTGTAGTGGAGTAGAAGTACTAAGAGTAGCATAAAATGGGGATACTCGAGTAAAGTACCTCTAAATTGTACTAAAGTACTTTTACTTCCCATCTCTGGTCTTCTATAACCAAGTAGAAACTCTGAACTCAAAATATTAAAATCTGTTAATTTGTTGCTCGTGTTCGTACCTCTGCAGCAGGATCTGTGTGGTCTGACTGAAAGCTTTCTCTCCAAACACTTCTGTTTTCTCCACAGCATCCGTCTCCTGCAGGGACATCAGGGAATATCAATCAACAGAAACACACAGGTCAATCTCTCAATTCTAGCACAAGAAGTGATTAATTAATAATCCGTTTTTCAGGGGAAAAATCTGACATTTTAAAAAGTTTGAATACTTTGAAAAAAAGTTTGAATATTTTGAGGAAAAAGTTTAAATATTTTGAGAATTTTTTTGGAATATTTTCAGAAAAAAAGTTGAAATACTCTGTGAAAAAAAGCCTGAATACTTTGTGAAAAAAAGTTTGAATATTTTGAGGAAAAAGTTTAAATACTTTGAAAAAAAGTTTGAATGTTTTGAGAAAAAAGTTTGAATATTTTGAGAAAAAAGTTTGAATACTTTTGAAAAAAAGTTTAAATACTTTGAAAAAAAGTTTGAATATTTTGAGGAAAAAGTTTAAATACTTTGTGAAAAAAAGTGAATACTTAAAGTTTTGTGAAAATCTTAAGAATATTTTGAGGAAAAAGTTTGAAAAAGTTTTTATATATATATATAAAAAAACACATTTTCAAACTTTAAGTATTTTGAATATTTGAATAAATGTATTTATTCAAATATTCAAAATACTTAAAGTTTGAATATTTAGAGGAAAATGTTTTAATATATATATATATATTTTGTGAAAGAAGTTTAAATACTTTGTGAAAAAAAGTTTTAATGTTGAATGTTTAAATAATTTGAGGAAAAAGTTGTTACATTTTCCAAAAACAAATCTGAAAATGTCCAGAAATGTAAACGAAAAAGTTTGATTACTTTGTGAAAAAAAGTTTGAATATTTTGTGAAAAGAAAGTTGGAATACTTCGAAGAAGTTAGAATACTTTGAGCAAAACACCTGAAGATACAAAGTATGAGTGTTTTTTACCTGCGACGGTTTGTCGGGGCTCTCGGTCAGGAGGCTCCACATGCCGTTCTTCAGTCTCTTCATGTCCATCTTCTTCGCCGTTTTAGCGTAATTTATCTCTATCTTGTTGACCTGCAATACAGAAAGCAAACATTTAACTACAAGTAAGGCAAGATAAGAGATAAGAAGTACTGTATTGATCAATTTGGGAAATGTTTGTGTTGCAGCAGCATAAAGACTGCATTGCACAATAAAAATTAAAAGAAATAAACAAGAAAGTAGAAAATATACATGTTGAATTTACAAATGAACAACAAGATGTAAAGCAAGTTATTATATATACACAAGTATGTGACAGATGGAATATTAAATATTAAACTGTAAATGTGACAGTGTGATTTTAAGGGTGGGGAAATGTATATCACCATTTTTGTTTTTATGGGGTTTCAACACCATTACATTTAATTATTTTCCTAGATTTTACAGATCAAGGTAATTTTTGCTATAAAAGGACGATTTCATTATTATTATATCATTTTTTATTATGAGAGCTTTTTCAAGGCAAGTGTAGCAAAAAAACCAACTTTGCATGACCCATAGATGAGAGTAACACCTACGTCGCTTCCGGGCGAAAAGTATGGCCCCGCCCACTTTGGGGGGAAAACAACGCTGTCATTTGAACGGCGGTCAATAGAAATTCTGAAGTTGTTGCCAATCCGATCAGGAATGTAATAAAAACGTGGATTTTTGGATCTTCAAAGCGCCCGGTTACGATGGCCAGACAGGCAAACAATCACATTAAATCATTGAAATCGACAATCGGTCTCGATATATGGTTATATTAAAATCAGAAGGCAAGGCTGTAATTTCGCCAGCTGTTACTCTCATGAGCGAGGTGGAAAATAATTGTGTTATCATGCCAACAAGCTGCTGTGTCGTTTATTGCACCTCAGACATTAAAACAAATCCAGAGTTCAGTGTTTCTGTACTTCCTCTAAGAAGAAAGGACAGTCACGGCCCGTCCACACAGCGGCGTGCGTTGAAAGCTTCACCATTCCCTTTTTAAACTGCATTGTGGGAAGCGACGCAGAGCTTTGCTGACGTGGCTCGCGAGCAATGAGCAATGTTAAACTTTTGAAGCCTCGGCAGAAGCGTCAGCCAATCGAATCATACGCCAGTACAAGCTCTAGCCAATCAAACCGCTGCTTGTGTGTCAGGGGCGGGAGATTCATGTGATTGGTGGTTGGTCGAGTTTCAGACAAGCCCGCCGGCAAGCTTCAACGCACACCGCTGTGTGGACGGGCCGTAAAAGAAGAGCTCTGTGGCTTCAGGCTTGATCGCCGTTCAAATGACAGCGTTGGTTGATTTCCCCGAAAAGTGGGCGGGGCCGTAAAGTTACGTAGATGTTACTCTCATCTCTGGACATCGATCGCCTACTGCTATATTTAACCATATATCGAGCAGATTTCCAATGATTGAATGTAATTGTTTGCCTAACCATCGTAACCGGGCTCTTTGAAGTTCCAAAAATCCACGTTTTTCTTACATTTCTGATCGGATTGGCAAAAACTTCTGAATTTGTATTGACCGCCGTTCAAATGACAGCGTTGTTTTCTCCCCAAAAGGGAGGGGGCCGTAATTTTCGCCCGCAAGTGACGCATGTGTTACTCATGTATTGTGTGTTTGTTTTTAACTTACAAGATATTGTTGTTCTCTATCAAATTCAGCACAAACTTTAAAAGGATTTCAAAGATGTCCTAAAATATTGGGGACGGTATTATGTTATACAATATAAAGATAACACCTATTTTAACTAAATGAACACTAGTTTATATGTTCAGAAATATTTTATTTTTAAACAGGGACGTGTTTATTGGCTACAAATAGCTATCTATATATTTCTATGTGTAGCCTGCCTAATATTGCAGTTTAATTGTAAATGCTATGATTGCACTCACATCTGCACACTAATGCAAATATTAGTTCGTACAAACGCTCAACTATTTACTGTGATATCTTGTTTCAATAGTGACTTTATCACTTTTTCTTTGCTGTATTATTATTGTAATTTGTATTCTATTTTTATCTTTACATTTACACTGACACTGTTGCTGCTATAAACATCTGAATTTCCCCAAGGGGATAAATAAAGCTCCATCTTATCCGATCCATTCTCTGAGATAATTCCAGTGAAGTATAATTAGATTTTTGTGCGTAAAGATATTATTAAAACATCTTTTGAGCATTAAAGCCTGGCACTGACCCGATGCGGCTCCGGCACCAAATCCTGCTCCCCGTAGGTGGTGATGTCCTCCAGAGAGGGGGGGGGCAAGCTTTCCGCTGAAGGGTCGTCTGCAAACCCTTCAGCGTCATCATCACTGTCTCCACCCTGCAGAGGAAGACGGACACACACACACACACAATTAGACCTGTTGCAGAGGCAAAGTTAGATTTTGGACGTTGTTAAACTTTGAGAATTTTTTTTGGGGACATTTTAGGAATAAGTTTGAATATTTTGAGAAAAAAGTTTGAATATTTTGTGAAATAAAGTTCAAATAATTGGAGAAAAAGTTGCTACATTTTCAGAAAAACATGTTGAACATTTTAAGGGAAAAGTTAGAATATTTTAAAGGGGACATATCATGCTATATTTGAACAATATATTGTAGGGCCATACCTATATAAAGTATATAAATATAGCTTTTTTTTCAAAATACCAAACAGATCCTGCATTTTAGCCATGCCTCATTTCGCTCTATTTGCTCTTTCCAGCCCTGTTTTTGCAGGGGCTGATTCTGTGAGCTGCAGCTGACCACGCCCCCCTGCAGGAGAGGGGAGCGTGCTCTGAGATCAGCTGCCGGGCTGCAGCGGGGAGAAGAGGGGGAGAAAAAGAGATCTCCGTCCTCCGTGTTTTATTCTTATATGATTATATAGAGTCATTATTCATTTGTTTTAAAGCTCAATAAATAACAAAGAAGACATTTGACCGGCTGTTACAGCCGCTACTTTCGTTATGCCATTAACTCTGTTTGTGTGTGCATATGTAAATGAGCTGTGCAGTTCCTCTGCTGTCATTGGCCGTCCCGACCTCGCAACATCCGCGGTGATTGGACGGACGTCATCCAATCCCCGCCCGCTTCTGCCACGTCATCCGGGGGAGGAGTACAAAGGCCGGGCACGGACATCATTCAGGAGGCTCTGTATTGTGTGCCTCAAGCCTCTCATTGTGATACCGCCATATCCTGTGATTCATTAGACTGCCTAGCAGTGTGTTCAGTAGGGTTCCTGTGTTAGTTACACTGATTAGCAGTGTGTTGTTAGCGTTCTGTGTTTAGCATTGGTGTGTATATTGCTTAGACCCAGGTGACTAGCGCCTGTAGATCAGCATTGGTGTGTATATTGCTTAGACCCAGGTGACTAGCGCCTGTAGATCAGCACCAGCTGTGTTCTCCCACAGCCTCGTTGGTTTATTGTTTTGTTCCACTTTAGAAGTGAGATATTTTCTTTCCTTTTTGTATAGTACTGGGCAACTCTCTTTTGGAGACCCTTTTGTTAGATAGTAACAGTTTGACCCGTTGTTGGGCCAAACTGTTTGTGTATATCATTTTACTCATTTGCAGTTACAAATAAACCGCTTGTAACACATACCAATTCTACTCTGGTCGTGTCATTTCCCTTTTGTTCCCCGAGCCAATAGGGAACGTAACACCGGCACTTTTCTAATTTTGTCCGGAAGATTGAAACTTTAACGGACATGTTGACCGGCGGAAAAAAATCTAACAGAAACTCTGCCGCACGGTCCCCTCGTTCCTTGGGAGAGGCGGGTGTTTGTCATCTGCTGGTGGACTAACTGGAGAGAATTACAGCGAGGAGGGATTGCATTGAATTACAGGAGCAAACGCTTGCCTCGGGGAGGGAGAAAAAGAGCCACAGCGGAGAATAAACAGAATGGCAACCATGGCAACCATGAGCGGGGAAGTCTTCTTCGCTGCTTTTGTGGCAGACTACAGCGCCACTTACAGGCGTGGCACATGTACTACAGCGTCTCCAGCGCTTTCGAGCGGCAATGGCCGGCCGTGGCCCAACCTCTCATTCCCCTGATAGGTGGAGAATTGACCACTAAGCGGAGCACCACTTTTGTGACGTAGAAAATAATTCAAATCTGGATCAGTCTGTGTCAGATCCGTTGCAGCCCTTTTTTAGAGATTTGGGTACGGAGGAAAAGAGAGAGGGTTGTGTTTTCTGACAGTTGGTGAGTTCCCTGGAACACCGGGGACACATATTCATGTATAAAAGACATACAAAAGTGCATTTTGCATGATAGGTCCCCTTTAAGAAAGAATTCCGAATATTTTGAGAAAAAAATCAGAGAGGTAAAGTTAGATTTTTGGACGTTGTTACATTTTCAGAATATTTTGGGGGACATTTAAAGAAAAAAGTTTGAATATTTTGTGAAAAAAGTTTGAATAATTCTCTAAGGAGAAGAGCTGGAATATTAAAAAGAATTCTGATGGTAATCCTCTATCATTAGATCCTCATGATATCATAAACAGGGTTGGGGAGGAACTGGTTTTAATAAAAATATATTGAATGTAAAGAAATATATGAAGCAGTTCAGACCTGGAGACCTGGACAGAAGTTGGCCGTGTCGTTGGCGTTGTTGTAGTCGTAATCTCCGATTCCTTCTCCCAGCTCTCCTGACAGCCTTTTCTGGCCCTCCTGAGTCAACTACAGGTACAAAAACAAGATATTAAAACACAAAAACAAGATATTAAAACACAAAAACAAGATATTAAAACACAAAAACAAGATATTAAAACACAAAAACAAGATATTAAAACACAAAAACACAAAGACAAGATATTAAAACACAAAAACATGAGACCAGAAGTATTTTTGGATCCTGTTGTATCTTTGACTTTTTATTTTCCAGAATATTGTATTGCTGATATTTCATATATGATATCATATTTTTCATTTAATTTTTAATTGTTAATTCTCTTTTCGACTTTTTAAAGTATTTTAAGTATTGTATTATAAAGTCTAATCATTAAAGCATCTATCCATCTATCTAAACAGTTACAGATACTCAGGGCACATTACATGTAAACTGTAGCATGTATAATCCTTCTGTTTATGTCATTTAGAATAAAACGCTGACAACCATTAGAATTATGCGACATTTTTGCTGATATTTACTTGGACTTAATTGATGAATAATGTCAAGCTTCAGCCAACAGTTGACTGTATTTCTGAAGGGGACGTGTGTGTTTTATTGCGTGTCGACCTTTGACC
>NW_022991350.1:0-50000 GCF_902827175.1 Gymnodraco acuticeps
GAAGCTGGGTACAAGTCATGTGAGAGGCCAGGCAGGCTCTCACCCAGGCAGAGAGCTCTCTCCAGCACCTCACATGCTGTGAAGCAGCACTTGCAAGGAGATGAGAGCTGGGTACAGGGCCATGCACATGGTTAAATCACGCCGTAATTAGTGTCTGGAAGCTGGGGTACAAGTCATGTGAGAGTACCAGCAGGCTGTCACCCAGGCAGAGAGCTCTCTCCAGCACCTCACATGCTGTGAAGCAGCACTTGCAAGGAGATGAGAGCTGGGATACAGGGCCATGCACATGGTTAAATCACGCCGTAATTAGTGTCTGGAAGCTGGGTAAAAGTCATGTGAGAGTACCAGCAGGCTGTCACCCAGGCAGAGAGCGCTCTCCAGCACATCACATGCTGTGAAGCAGCACTTGCAAGAAGATGAGAGCTGGGTCCAGGGGCCATGCACATGGTTAAATCACGCCGGTAAATAGTGTCTGGAAGCTGGGTAAAAGTCATGTGAGAGTACCAGCAGGCTGTCACCCAGGCAGAGAGCTCTCTCCAGCACCTCACATGCTGTGAAGCAGCACTTGCAAGGAGATGAGAGCTGGATACAGGGCCATGCACATGGTTAAATCACGCCGTAATTAGTGTCTGGAAGCTGGGTAAAAGTCATGTGAGAGTACCAGCAGGCTGTCACCCAGACAGAGAGCGCTCTCCAGCACATCACATGCTGTGAAGCAGCACTTGCAAGAAGATGAGAGCTGGGTCCAGGGCCATGCACATGGTTAAATCACGCCGTAAATAGTGTCTGGAAGCTGGGTAAAAGTCATGTGAGAGTACCAGCAGGCTGTCACCCAGGCAGAGAGCTCTCTCCAGCACCTCACATGCTGTGAAGCAGCACTTGCAAGGAGATGAGAGCTGGATACAGGGCCATGCACATGGTTAAATCACGCCGTAATTAGTGTCTGGAAGCTGGGTAAAAGTCATGTGAGAGTACCAGCAGGCTCTCACCCAGGCAGAGAGCGCTCTCCAGCACCTCACATGCTGTGAAGCAGCACTTGCAAGGAGGAGAGAGCTGGGTGCAAGGAGATGAGAGCTGGGTCCAGGGCCATGCACATGGTTAAATCACGCCGTAAATAGTGTCTGGAAGCTGGGTACAAGTCATGTGAGAGTACCAGCAGGCTCTCACCCAGGCAGAGAGCGCTCTCCAGCACCTCACATGCTGTGAAGCAGCACTTGCAAGGAGGAGAGAGCTGGGTGCAAGGAGATGAGAGCTGGGTCCAGGGCCATGCACATGGTTAAATCACGCCGTAAATAGTGTCTGGAAGCTGGGTAAGAGTCATGTGAGAGGTCCAGCAGGCTGTCACCCAGGCAGAGGGCGCTCTCCAGCACCTCACATGCTGTGAAGCAGCACTTGCAAGGAGATGAGAGCTGGGTCCAGGGCCATGCACATGGTTAAATCACGCCGTAAATAGTGTCTGGAAGCTGGGTAAGAGTCATGTGAGAGGTCCAGCAGGCTGTCACCCAGGCAGAGGGCGCTCTCCAGCACCTCAGGGACGAGGAGGATCAGCAGGCTGTCACCCAGAATCCGCTAATCCCACTATATCCACGCACCTTCCTTGAAGCTGACATACCAATTCCATTGTGAGGAAGTGTGTCAAATGGCAGGAAGCATTTCATGTTATGCATCTCCAAACACAGAACCTAACCCTAACCCTAACCCTAACCCTAACCCTAACCCTAACCCTAACCCCTAACCCCTAACCCTATGTAGGGGTTTTTGTCCACTTCAGGTACGTACGTGCATTAGAGATCCAGGGTGATGCACATGGCTTTATCACCCAGGAATGAGTGTGTGAATGCTGGGTAAAAGTGATGTGAATACAGGGACACAGGATATACATATGTATATGTCAGACTTCCATGAAATACACCGGGAAAAGCACCTCTATGTGGCGGCTCACAGAGCCCCAAATGACGGACTAAGCAGCTAAAAACGATTGAAAACCGTTTGAAATGACTGTCGGGTGCTGATGGAAAGCAGGCGGAAATACATTGATTGTTTTACCCAGGGAAAAGTGTTTACAAGGCGGGTAAAGTGTTCCTGCAGCCCCCCTCCATGACGGTAATAATGATTGGAAATCATTTCCAGGGCAGAAAGCTGTTTTTAAAACAGTCGAAAACACCCTTCGAAAAGGCAAATCAATGGATTTAACGTGCAGGTAAGCTCCGCAACACACACACACACACAGGTACATTCCTACATCCCCACAATAGTGACAACGGTGATTTAAACTAGTTTCTGCGGGGAAAAGAGTGCTACAAATCGGATTAAACTCTGCTAACAGTGTGCCTGATTGTTTCAGAGACCCATAGCCACGACACAGTGGACCATTTACATCCAAAAGTATCCATTTAAAAGTCATTTGTGTAGGGGGAAAAAGGGTGCAGAGAGAAGCCTGAAAAGGCCTCTACAGGGCCCCGGAGAGCTCCCAGGTGCTGGAGAGGGGGAGACAGGCAGGCCTGGGGACCCCTGCAGAACACACAGCTGCTGCTGCTGCTGCTGCTGCTGGGTATCGACATGGAGGTTTGGCAGTCCGCCTTTCAGCACCCAAACTACAGATTATCTCTGCTCTAATAAGCCATTATCCCGCCAAACTCTTTGCTTACGGCCATACCACCCTGAGACGCTAGGGGCGATTTGACGGCTGTGCAAGGAAAGAGGTGCCCAATTGTTTGGGAGGAATCTGGAGAAAAAGTAGCTTTTGAGCTGAAATCAGGGGGTTTTGTCTTGACGAAACCCCCCCCTGACAGTACAGCTGTCGGGGGAAAACAGAGAAAAAGAAAAAAGATGGCTGGGAAGCCGGAGTAATGTGTTGGAAAAGACGTGCATTCTGGAATGCTGACAGCTGACGTGGAGAATGCGGAAGTGGAGAGGAGGAAGAAATTAACGGCGGAGAAAGAGGAGACAATCGTAAGAAAGAAGGTGGGAAAGGATAAGAGGAATAAGAAGGTGATAAAGGACAAAACTGTGGAGGAGGGAGAGGAAGAAAGAGAAAGATTGGAAGGTTTAAAAACCGGTGAGAAGGCGCCGGCCTCCGCGTTAGCTGCTACAGCAGCTACAGCTGGCAGCATGAAAGCGGGGGAGGAGAAGGAGGAAGCAATTAAGAAAGGAAGAAAAATGATGGTTAATCTGAATAGAATGGAAGAGACACAATTAAAGAGAGAAGGAGAGGATAAATTGAATCCAGGGGAAGGGACGTCTGGATGGAAACCGAAGGCCGACGGAGCGAACCCGGAAATGAGAAGCGGCGATGTGGAGAAAGATGGGGAAAGTGGAGATAAAACGGGAAAGAGAAGGGGAAAAGAAAAAAGTGACGGGGGAAACGATGAAGGATCGATAAAGGAGAAGGAGAAGGAGATAAAGAATGAAAAAAAGGAGAAAATGAGTGGAAAAGGAAAGGAGGATTGTGCGGAGGATGTGGAATATCTGGCGGAGCTGACACTAAAGGTCTTCGTGGAAGGTGTAGTAAAAAAATTGACAATGTTGGACTTACTTGTGGGGATACAAGAAATGTGTGGGAGAGTATTGGGGTGCAGGATGAAAGGGGAAAGGGAATATGAAGTGACAATGAACACATGGGAGGGGAAAGAAATGCTGTTGGAGGGGCTGAGGGTGAAAGGGGTGATGGTGGAAGCACGGGAGCTGGTGAAAAAGGACACAATTGTATCTTTCATGTATTTACCGGTGTATATAAAGGATGATATGATATTGCGGAAACTGTTGGACTGGGGGGTGAAACCTGTGTCAAGGGTGATAAGGAGGTGTGTGCAGGGGACAAAAATAGCAGATGGCACGAGGTATCTGAGGGTGGAGTTTGGGGGAGAGGTCAGATCCCTCCCGTATTCAACCAAGTTTGAAGGGGTGGGGGGAGTGGAGTTTTATAATGTGAAGCATGATGGGCAGAGCCATGTGTGTCATAACTGTCTTAGGCCAGGGCACATTTATAGAGAGTGCCCGGCTATTATGTGCCTTAGGTGTAGGGGGTCGGGGCATCTTGCGAGGAACTGTGGGATGGGGAGGGAGAGGAGAGAAGGGAGGGAGCAAGGGCCCCAAAAGGGAGCAGAGGGGGAAGAGGAGTCATTCCCCCCCCCGGAAGGCCCCAATTCTCAGCCCCCTCCCCCCCCCCCTAAAAAGGGGGGGGGAGAGGGTGGGTTGGGGCCTGAAGGTGGGGGAAAAAGTGACGAGGAGAGGATGGAAGAGGGTGAGGATGTGGGCGGAGAGGGTGAAGCGGAAAGAAAAAGAAAACGAGAGGGGGGAAGTGATGGTGATAATGATGGGAAAAGTGAGGATGATGAAGGTGATGGTGGTGGTGTTGATGAAGGGTCTGTGTGTGGGAATGATGGGGGTGATGTGGGTGGAGAAGGGGTAACAGGGGGGAAAAGACAGCGAGAGGAGGGAAGTGAGGGTGTTGGGAAGGGTGAGGGTGATGTGGACAGTGGTTTGGGTGATGTTGATGAGGGGGGGGATGGTGATGGCGAAAGTGATGATGATGATGAAGGTGATGGTGGTGGTGTTGATGAAGGGTCTGTGTGTGGGTGCAATGGTGTAAATAGTGTGGGGGGTGGAAATGGGGAGAGAGAGAAAACAAAGGTTGGGAGGAAAGATATAAAGAGGATGAAAGGGAATGAAAAGGAGGGAGAAAGAGGAGGAGGTGGGAATGAGGTGGAGATGTTGGTGATAGAGGATATCAGCGAAGATGAGGATGAGAAGGGAAAAGAGGAGAGAAAGGTTGAAAAGGTGGAGTCAGAGGAGAGGGGGAAGGGAGGGAGTGAGAGGAAGGAAAGGGGAGAGAGAGTGAATAGAAGGGAAGTTAGAGAGAGAGCGAGCAGTATGAGCAGAGCAGATGGAATGGAAATTGTGGGAGTAAACATAGGGGTGATGAGGGGAAATGGTGAATGGATAGATAGTGAGGAAGATAAATATAAGCTGGTACTCATAAGAAGGATATTTGGGAAGAGAATGGAGGAAGATGAGGATGATTGGGAGGAATATTGGATAAAAATGAAAACATTGGCTATTAAGGAGACACGGGGTAAGGTGGAGAATGGACAGTGGGATTATGATTAGCTGGTGAGGGGGGAGGAGCGGAGAAATGAAAAGGGGGATGGGGGAGCCTGGGGGTTCTTCCTATGTTTTGGGGATCTGAAAGGGGGAAAGTGTGTTATAATGATTGGATGGAAGCCTTGGGGTCCTTTTTTTTTTAGGACTGGTAAGGTGGACAATAATGAAAGTTTTTAAAATGTAACTGTGTAATTGTTATGTTTTTTAAACGATTATAATAAAGACAAAAAAAAAAAAAAGCGCGCCCGATCTCGTCCGATCTCGGAAGCTAAGCAGGGTCGGGCCGGGTCAGTACTTGGATGGGAGACCGCCTGGGAATACCCGGTGCTGTAAGCTTTTTGTTGTTAAATACAGGCACATCAATGGTGATAAGATACCATTTGTAACCGAAAATAGCATGCTAAACGTGGGTAGATTAGTTTCAAAGGGCGTGGGGACTGTTTTAATTCAGTTTACAATTAAAATGGGTCATTCAGAATGTCATATACTTATGAATAAATAGAACATTCTGAACAACATATGACAAACAGACATTCCTATTCAAAGTTAGCAATTGATAGCAAGATTTGACGAGACAAGTACAAGTTAACTTTTGGAAGAACCAGAGAAAGGGATTAAAATGGATCAAATGGATCCCGAAATAGTGCCTCATAATGCAGGTAGAGTCCCCTGATAACTACCCTTGCATTCCTCCACAGGCTAAATAAGTACAAGTTAACTGTTGGAAGAACCAGAGAAAGGGATTAAAATGGATCAAATGGATCCCGAAATAGTGCCTCATAATGCAGGTAGAGTCCCCTGATAACTACCCTTGCATTCCTCCACAGGCTAAATAAGTATAAGTTAACTTTTGGAAGAACCAGATAAAGGGATTAAAATGGATCAAATGGATCCCGAAATAGTGCCTCATAATGCAGGTAGAGTCCCCTGATAACTACCCTTGCATTCCTCCACAGGCTAAATAAGTACAAGTTAACTGTTGGAAGAACCAGAGAAAGGGATTAAAATGGATCAAATGGATCCCGAAATAGTGCCTCATAATGCAGGTAGAGTCCCCTGATAACTACCCTTGCATTCCTCCACAGGCTAAATAAGTACAAGTTAACTGTTGGAAGAACCAGAGAAAGGGATTAAAATGGATCAAATGGATCCCGAAATAGTGCCTCATAATGCAGGTAGAGTCCCCTGATAACTACCCTTGCATTCCTCCACAGGCTAAATAAGTACAAGTTAACTGTTGGAAGAACCAGAGAAAGGGATTAAAATGGATCAAATGGATCCCGAAATAGTGCCTCATAATGCAGGTAGAGTCCCCTGATAACTACCCTTGCATTCCTCCACAGGCTAAATAAGTACAAGTTAACTGTTGGAAGAACCAGAGAAAGGGATTAAAATGGATCAAATGGATCCCGAAATAGTGCCTCATAATGCAGGTAGAGTCCCCTGATAACTACCCTTGCATTCCTCCACAGGCTAAATAAGTATAAGTTAACTGTTGGAAGAACCAGATAAAGGGATTAAAATGGATCAAATGGATCCCGAAATAGTGCCTCATAATGCAGGTAGAGTCCCCTGATAACTACCCTTGCATTCCTCCACAGGCTAAATAAGTATAAGTTAACTGTTGGAAGAACCAGAGAAAGGGATTAAAATGGATCAAATGGATCCCGAAATAGTGCCTCATAATGCAGGTAGAGTCCCCTGATAACTACCCTTGCATTCCTCCACAGGCTAAATAAGTACAAGTTAACTGTTGGAAGAACCAGAGAAAGGGATTAAAATGGATCAAATGGATCCCGAAATAGTGCCTCATAATGCAGGTAGAGTCCCCTGATAACTACCCTTGCATTCCTCCACAGGCTAAATAAGTACAAGTTAACTGTTGGAAGAACCAGAGAAAGGGATTAAAATGGATCAAATGGATCCCGAAATAGTGCCTCATAATGCAGGTAGAGTCCCCTGATAACTACCCTTGCATTCATCCACAGGCTAAATAAGTATAAGTTAACTGTTGGAAGAACCAAAGAAAGGGGTTAAAATGGTGAAAATGGATCCCGAAATAGTGCCTCATAATAAGATTTGACATGGGCAAACAGGCTATCTCAGACTTCCATGACATACACCGGGAAAACCACCTCACTTTGGCCCCTCACAGAGACCCAAAACACGGACTACAGACCTCCAGCATATATACCTGACATGCGTACTTCCATAACCTCGCGCACCTTGGGACCCCGGGCCCCCGAACTTAAGCACTCCCCCACGGACTAAACCCAGATGATTTCACCCTCAAGAAACTCGTGCCCCTGGTAACCTATAAGGGGGTCTATTTTGCGGTGCTTTACAGTCCGCCCATCAGACTCCATAGTCGGACTTATTCACAGCAGCAGCACCCACCCTCCTATGGAGGATGTTCTCATAGCCCTGGTAATCTATAAGGGGGTCTATTTTGCGGTGCTTTACAGTCCGACCATCAGACTCCATAGTCGGACTTATTCACAGCACCACCCACCCTCCTGTGGAGGATGTTCTCATGGCCCTGGTAATCTATAAGGGGGTCTATTTTGCGGTGCTTTACAGTCCGACCATCAGACTCCATAGTCGGACTTATTCACAGCACCACCCACCCTCCTGTGGAGGATGTTCTCATGGCCCTGGTAATCTATAAGGGGGTCTATTTTGCGGTGCTTTACAGTCCGCCCATCAGACTCCATAGTCGGACTTATTCACAGCAGCAGCACCCACCCTCCTATGGAGGATGTTCTCATAGCCCTGGTAATCTATAAGGGGGTCTATTTTGCGGTGCTTTACAGTCCGACCATCAGACTCCATAGTCGGACTTATTCACAGCACCACCCACCCTCCTGTGGAGGATGTTCTCATGGCCCTGGTAATCTATAAGGGGGTCTATTTTGCGGTGCTTTACAGTCCGCCCATCAGACTCCATAGTCGGACTTATTCACAGCAGCAGCACCCACCCTCCTATGGAGGATGTTCTCATAGCCCTGGTAATCTATAAGGGGGTCTATTTTGCGGTGCTTTACAGTCCGACCATCAGACTCCATAGTCGGACTTATTCACAGCAGCAGCACCCACCCTCCTATGGAGGATGTTCTCATGGCCCTGGTAATCTATAAGGGGGTCTATTTTGCGGTGCTTTACAGTCCGCCCATCGGACACCATAGTCGGACTTATTCACAGCAGCAGCACCCACCTTCCTATGGAGGATGTTCTCATAGCCCTGGTAAACTATAAGGGGGTCTATTTTGCGGTGCTTTACAGTCCGACCATCAGACTCCATAGTCGGACTTATTCACAGCAGCACCACCCACCCTCCTGTGGAGGATGTTCTCATGGCACTGGTAATCTATAAGGGGGTCTATTTTGCGGTGCTTTACAGTCCGCCCATCAGACTCCATAGTCGGACTTATTCACAGCAGCAGCACCACCCACCCTCCTGTGGAGGATGTTCTCATGGCCCTGGTAATCTATAAGGGGGTCTATTTTGCGGTGCTTTACAGTCCGCCCATCGGACACCATAGTCGGACTTATTCACAGCAGCAGCACCCACCTTCCTATGGAGGATGTTCTCATAGCCCTGGTAAACTATAAGGGGGTCTATTTTGCGGTGCTTTACAGTCCGACCATCAGACTCCATAGTCGGACTTATTCACAGCAGCACCACCCACCCTCCTGTGGAGGATGTTCTCATGGCACTGGTAATCTATAAGGGGGTCTATTTTGCGGTGCTTTACAGTCCGCCCATCAGACTCCATAGTCGGACTTATTCACAGCAGCAGCACCACCCACCCTCCTGTGGAGGATGTTCTCATGGCCCTGGTAATCTATAAGGGGGTCTATTTTGCGGTGCTTTACAGTCCGCCCATCAGACTCCATAGTCGGACTTATTCACAGCAGCAGCACCACCCACCCTCCTGTGGAGGATGTTCTCATGGCCCTGGTAATACTTAAAGGTGGTGTATTTTGCGGTGCTTTACCGTCCGCACATCGGCATCCATAGTCGGACTTATTCACCGCAGCACCACCTGCCCTGCTGGAGGTTCACACTTTAACTTGTTTTACCCTCGTCTGCCTTACACATCCTCCCACACTTGAGCCATCCTCACTCGGACTAAACTCACCCACCAGAACCACATGCCCCTGGGGACCTTGAAGGAGTTTCACAATTATGTTTTGTGGTAAAATGACTTTATTTAAACACATAAATACAACATAGAACATAGAAACATTAACATACAGGTATTTGCACACGTGAATGTCTAAAATCTGTACATTTTGGTCCACTTCCATTCTCCTCGACTGTTGACTATTCCTTTAATCCCGATTTAATTCCTCGTCTGTGGAAGACGACAATTCTGTGGTGTCATTGTATATAACGGTGCTAAGGGCCTCATCAGAGCTGCTTGTGTCCCCTGAGCAAATGTCTATTTCTGAGGCTGATTCTTCAGCTTCAGCTCCTGCTTGAACCGCTGCTTCTGCTCCAGATTTAGCTGCTGCAACCAATGAGTCAGTAAACATGTTGCGTATCTCCGCAGCCTCCTTTATGTCCGGCATGAATGCATAAAACCTGTCAGCAGTATGCGTATTGTGGCACATAAAGTCGGATAGCTTTTTACGGTTCACCGGTTCATGGAACTTCTTGGCCTGAAAAAAAAATTAGTGGATGTAACTTGTGTCATGCGGGATGCAACCAGACAATATGTTATATTCTACTTACATTGTCAGCGAGGGCAGTGCGGAGCTCTGTGAACGTGATGGTACCTTGAAGCCCCACATCTTTCCATGCCATTCTCAAGTCGCGGCTTAAATTTTGTGAGGGTCCTCTCCCCTCTGTGAACAGGAAGAATTGGCTATGCCTACAGGGTAAGGTTTGTTTTATCTCCATCCACCTCTTCATCCAATCGAACTCCTGTTTTGACAGGTGCAATTGCGCTTCCCCAAACGCATTGGCCGTCTTGTGTTCTTTGACGTGAATTAAATAGCCATATTCATTCCCCCGTTTTCCCGCATCTATGAATTCAGCATTAGTGAGGTTGGCGTACACACCCGGGCGATGACCGTAGAGGCAGCTCCAATTGAGAGTGATGTACCCATAAAGCAAGTAACGTGTTGCGTTGGTTGGATTGATTGCCATCTGTTCAAGAAGTTCTGGAATGCGCCTCTTAGCAGCAGTCATGCAGGACAAAAGGTCTGCCTGGCATGGCAGATTGTCTATTTTGTTCCGCTTCACAGCCATTTGGTGTACCACTACCTTTCGCTTCAGGGACCGCAGGCCGGACTTCACCTCTTGCGTGATATAGCGCAAATCGTGTCGATTTATCCGGGTCCACGGACATGGTGCGTCACACATGTAATTCACAAAATGTGCCACATTTTTCAGGTAAAAGGCAGCCGTTGTGACTTTCTTCCCAGAATCCATTAAGCTTTGGGGCCAGGAACGGATCCTTTTCACATCTCTAAGGAACAGCCAATTGCACATGAGTGTACGATCGTGTATCATATACAGGATGAATGTTTTGATACGGCTGACCCTTGAAATTGTATTTTCTCTCTGCTTTGGCGTAGGGTCGATTCCATTGAGATGTTCCCCGTAAGCTTTGATGTACTCCTCCATGAGTCCAGGTAGCTTGATCTTCCGCATTGTATTCCCGCGTCCCTTTCCAGAGGACCCGGGGGAGAAATGGGGAGGGACCGATTGTTCAGCCGTGGTCGTGCTGCAGGAAGCTACAGCCACTGATTCATCTTCAATAAACTCAGTGTGTGTCTCGGCCCTCGGTTGATTTGTATTTAGTTGCTTCTGCAGCTTGTAGCGCAGGGTCCTCACCTCATTCAAAAGAATGTCCCTCTCAGCACTTGTTTCCCGACAGTACTGGTTTTCACAGACCGTATGTGGGGAGAGGGCTGGAGGGTGTCCCAGAACGTCCTCATCTGTATCAAATACATCATCCACAGCGGTTCTCATTTCTATAGCAGGGATACTTTGCCGGAGAGCCTGTAGCTTATCCATTGCTACTTTTTTCTTGATCTTACGAAGGGCCACACGTACCTCCTCCGGGGATAGCTCTCTGTGATCTTTGATTAGATGGCGGTCAAGTCTGGTACCGTGATATTCGCATCCGACAATAATACAGGCATGGCACCTTATATTGATCCTTCCATTTGCAATTGATAGAATGATGCTCCTCTCCTTGGTGTTGTACACACGGTGCGTGTTTTTCAGGTGCTTACTCAGAGCTAGGTAGGGCTTCTTGCACAGCGGACACTTTGGAGGCATATCGTATTTAAATGTGTTCGAACACAGAGTGCATATGGGCTTTTCATTCACATTTTCACAAGACAGTTTTGGGTACGACAACGTGGGGATAACAGTACCTTCCGGGCGCTCCGTCCCGGGGGAAGAAAGCATTGAACCCATCGCACCTGCCCCCGGAGGAGGCAGAGGAATCGGGTACCCGGAGGGCGCACGGTGGACGGTCAGGGCGAGGCCGCCACACCGCGCTGGAGTCAGAGTTCCGAGTGTTCGAGCCGGGTCCCGGTGAAACGCAGGACGGAGCACCCGGCATGAGCCTCCAGCAGACCCCCCCGCGCGGTTCCCTCGTCCCTCGGAAGAGGCGGAGAGGTGGGTGTTTTTCATCTGCTGGCGGGTTGCCGGGGAGAACGCCCTGCTCGGGAGCCAGGCTCAGGGTGAGTGGCAGTGGGTACCCGCGCATTTGCCTTTTACAGCGGGAGCACAAGCTGGTCTCGGGGAGGGAGAAAAGAGAGGACCAAGGCCCTCCCCTCAAACACACCCCTCAATTTTGACAAGACAAACGGCAAGAAGAGTCCAATTTATACTCCCCTTGCATTCCTCCAGAGTCAGACAAAGTTAAAGTTAACTTTTGGAAAGAACTGTAGACAAGCGGTGAAAATGGATAAAATGTATCCGGAAATAGTGCCTCATAAGGCGGGTAGAGTCCCCTGACAACTCACCATACATTCCTCCAGAGTCAGAAAAAGTCAAAGTTAACTTTTTGGAGAACCGTAGAAAAGCGGTGAAATGGATAAAATGTATCCGAAAATAGTGCATCATAAGGCGGGTAGAGTCCCCTGACAACTCACACTACATTCCTCCAGAGTCAGAAAAAGTTCAAGTTAACTTTTGGAAGAACCGCAGAAAAGGGGTGAAAATGGATAAAATGAATCCGAAAATAGTGCATCATAAGGCGGGTAGAGTCCCCTGACAACTCACACTACATTCCTCCAGAGTCAGAAAAAGTTCAAGTTAACTTTTGGAAGAACCGCAGAAAAGGGGTGAAAATGGATAAAATGAATCCGGAAATAGTGTCTCGTTATTCCGTGGTAACTCCCCTTGAATTCCTCCAGAGGAATCAATACTTAAAGTTTGGTAAGAACCATGATGGGGGTCATTCATGCAACAATTGTATCCGATCCAAAGTGCTCACGCATCGGACGCATTCCTCCATGATTTCCCCATCATCAGAAATAGCCCGTTTTTTTCTAAGTGCTCTCAAAAACCGGGTTTCCGATTTCGTGCAGAAGGTAGCTTGGAAAAGTTGAATGAAAATTGTTAACGGAGGAGGGGAGGTCTCAATTCCCCTCTCCGTTGAAAAGTGCAACGGGTCAGTGGAAATGTCTCCGGGGCTTCCGCCCGAAGCGCCAAAGGGTTGCCCCCCTCACCCGTTGGCACTTAGCCGTTTTTCGAGAATTTTTAAAAACGTAGTTTTTGATGAATTTAAGATATAATTGACCGTTTTATTTACTTTTTTTTGCTTTCCACGGGTGGGGGTGCACGGCAGGCCGCATATGAGCTCCCAAATTCGGCCCGGATCCTCCGGGAATTGGGTCAATTTCATCCACATGTGAATCCCCCATCAAATGTACATGAAATGGACACGAGGAAATGTACATGAAATGGACACGAGGAAATGTACATGAAATGGACACGAGGAAATGTACATGAAATGGACAGGAACTTCATTTTATTGGCCGCTCACAGAGCCCCAAAACACGGACTACAGACCTCCAGCATATCTCCCTGACATAAGTACTTCCATAACCTCGAGCACCTTGGGACCCCGGGCCCCCGAACTTAAGCACTCCCCCACGGACTAAACCCAGATGATTACACCCTCAAGAAACTCGTGCCCCTGGTTAGATATAAGGGGGTCTATTTTGTGGTGCTTTACAGTCAGCACATCGGACTCCATAGTCGGACTTATTCACAGCAGCAACCATCCTCCTGTACCGGATGTTCTCATGGCCCTGGTTATATATAAGGGGGTCTATTTTGCGGTGCTTTACAGTCCGCACATCGGACTCCATAGTCGGACTTATTCACAGCAGCAACCATCCTCCTGTACCGGATGTTCTCATGGCCCTGGTTATATATAAGGGGGTCTATTTTGCGGTGCTTTACAGTCCGCACATCGGACTCCATAGTCGGACTTATTCACAGCAGCAACCATCCTCCTGTACCGGATGTTCTCATGGCCCTGGTTATATATAAGGGGGTCTATTTTGCGGTGCTTTACAGTCCGCACATCGGACTCCATAGTCGGACTTATTCACAGCAGCAACCATCCTCCTGTACCGGATGTTCTCATGGCCCTGGTTATATATAAGGGGGTCTATTTTGCGGTGCTTTACAGTCCGCACATCGGACTCCATAGTCGGACTTATTCACAGCAGCAACCATCCTCCTGTACCGGATGTTCTCATGGCCCTGGTTAGATATAAGGGGGTCTATTTTGCGGTGCTTTACAGTCCGCACATCGGACTCCATAGTCGGACTTATTCACAGCAGCAACCATCCTCCTGTACCGGATGTTCTCATGGCCCTGGTTAGATATAAGGGGGTCTATTTTGCGGTGCTTTACAGTCCGCACATCGGACTCCATAGTCGGACTTATTCACAGCAGCAACCATCCTCCTGTACCGGATGTTCTCATGGCCCTGGTTAGATATAAGGGGGTCTATTTTGCGGTGCTTTACAGTCCGCACATCGGACTCCATAGTCGGACTTATTCACAGCAGCAACCATCCTCCTGTACCGGATGTTCTCATGGCCCTGGTTATATATAAGGGGGTCTATTTTGCGGTGCTTTACAGTCCGCACATCGGACTCCATAGTCGGACTTATTCACAGCAGCAACCATCCTCCTGTACCGGATGTTCTCATGGCCCTGGTTAGATATAAGGGGGTCTATTTTGCGGTGCTTTACAGTCCGCACATCGGACTCCATAGTCGGACTTATTCACAGCACTCTGACCATAGTCGGCCTTATTCACAGCACTTTAACTAAACACATAAGGACATCCAAGTAAGACCTTACTTAGTGCCCCGGCAGAGGTGGGGAGGTTCCAGTACAGTGCCCCTGGTAATATATGTGGTTAAATGAAGCTCCGTAATGTTCTGGACAACATCACATGGGCATTAATGAGCTTCTTCAAACACATTTGGTGTATTTCCAAAAAGCAGTGAAAATACACCTACCAATCAAGTCCTGTAAAATAGCTGTCTGTGTTTATTTCCATCATTCATGCAAAATGGGACCCCTGAGGATTCGGCTCTGTAACGCTTCGGTTCGGAAAGGCATCAGAGTCGAGTTTTCGAGCCGGGTCTGGGTGGATAAAATGTATCCGGACACGCAGGGTTGCCCTCCAATGGTGGGTCAAATTCGCTGATACACAGCAGACCCGTGGTGGGAGGGGGCATGAGAGTAGGTACCCCGGAGGGCGCACGGTGGGCGGCCAGGGCGAGGCCGCCACACCGCGCTGGAGTCCGAGTTCCGAGTTCCGAGTTTTCGAGCCGGGTCTGGGTGGATAAAATGTATCCGGACACGCAGGGTTACCCCCCCCACGCAGCACACGCTCCCGGCCATCAGAGTCGAACCCACAGTTCGGAGGAACCAACCACCAGACCACAGACACTAGGCCGGGTCGGCAGAGGCCCTCCAATGGTGGGTCAAATTCGCTGATACACAGCAGACCCGTGGTGGGAGGGGGCATGAGAGTAGGTACCCCGGAGGGCGCACGGTGGGCGGCCAGGGCGAGGCCGCCACACCGCGCTGGAGTCCGAGTTCCGAGTTCCGAGTTTTCGAGCCGGGTCTGGGTGGATAAAATGTATCCGGACACGCAGGGTTACCCCCCCCACGCAGCACACGCTCCCGGCCATCAGAGTCGAACCCACAGTTCGGAGGAACCAACCACCAGACCACAGACACTAGGCCGGGTCGGCAGAGGCCCTCCAATGGTGGGTCAAATTCGCTGATACACAGCAGACCCGTGGTGGGAGGGGGCATGAGAGTAGGTACCCCGGAGGGCGCACGGTGGGCGGCCAGGGCGAGGCCGCCACACCGCGCTGGAGTCCGAGTTCCGAGTTTTCGAGCCGGGTCTGGGTGGGTGAAACGCAGGACGGAGCACCCGGCATGAGCCTCCAGCAGACCCCCCCGCGCGGTTCCCTCGGAAGAGGCGGAGAGGTGGGTGTTTTTCATCTGCTGGCGGGTTGCCGGGGAGAACGCCCTGCTCGGGAGCCAGGCTCAGAGAGAGTGGCGGTGGGGTGCCCGCGCATTTGCCTTTTACAGCGGGAGCACGAGCTCGCCTTGGGTAGGGAGAGAAGAGAGGAGCGGAGGCTGCCGAAACAGCCAGGGCCCTCCCCTCGAGTGTTGCTCTGTTTACGCAGGATCATATAGGTAAGCCTGTGATGAAGTAGGGTCGACCCTATATCATGTGAAGCCACCGAACGTTGGCCCCCTTGGGAACCGGTGCCCGGAGCAAGGCCAATTGCTGAATGCCGCAGCCGACGAAGGCCGCTATGCAACAGTGGAGGGTTCGAGAAACGACAGTGTTTGCCGGGCGCACCGCGGCTGGAACCTCCGTCCCGCCGCGGGACCCGTGGTGGGACCCCTGAGTCAGACGGTTCGTCTCGGTCACGCTTCATATCGGGCGGCCCGGGAGGGAAGAGACACGCAGGGTTACCCACCCCCCACGCAGCACACCCTCCCGGCCATCAGAGTCGAACCCGCAGTTCGGAGGAACCGACCGCCAGAGCACCGGCACGAGGCCGGGCCGGCGGAGGCCCTCCGATGGCGGGTCGCGTTTGCCATTCGATCAGTGAGAAATCAGGAAAAAAGTCTGACTTAACTTTTGGGAGAACCGCAGAAAAGGGGTGAAAATGGTGAAAATGTGTCCGGGAATAGTGCCTCCTAAGGCGGGTAGAGTCCCCTGACAACTCACCCCACCTTCCTCCAGAGTCAGAAAAAGTGCAAGTTAACTTTTGGAAGAACCGCAGAAAAGGGGTGAAAATGGTGAAAATGTGTCCGGGAATAGTGCCTCCTAAGGCGGGTAGAGTCCCCTGACAACTCACCCCACTTTCCTCCAGAGTCAGAAAAAGTGCAAGTTAACTTTTGGAAGAACCGCAGAAAAGGGGTGAAAATGGTGAAAATGTGTCCGGGAATAGTGCCTCCTAAGGCGGGTAGAGTCCCCTGACAACTCACCCCACCTTCCTCCAGAGTCAGAAAAAGTTCAAGTTAACTTTTGGAAGAACCGCAGAAAAGGGGTGAAAATGGTGAAAATGTGTCCGAAAATAGTGCCTCCTAAGGCGGGTAGAGTCCCCTGACAACTCACCCCACCTTCCTCCAGAGTCAGAAAAAGTTCAAGTTAACTTTTGGAAGAACCGCAGAAAAGGGGTGAAAATGGTGAAAATGTGTCCGAAAATAGTGCCTCATAATGCAGGTAGAGTCCCCTGGCAACTCCCCTTGCATTCCTCCAGAGGCAAAATAAGTTAAAGTTAACTTTTGGAAGAACCATAAAAAGGGGTTAAAATGGTGAAAATGTGTCCGAAAATAGTGTCTCGTTATTCCGTCGAAACTCCCCTTGCATTCCTCCAGAGGCCAGTTCAAAAACTTAAAGTTTTGTAAGAACCGTGATTGGGGGTCCTCCGGGCAACAATTGTGTCCGAAAATAGTGTCTCGTTGTATCCGATCCAAAGTGCTCACTCATCGGATGCATTCCTCCATGATTTCCCCATCATGAGAAATAGGCTGTTTTTTTCTAAGTGCTCTCAAAAACCGGGTTTCCGATTTCGTGCAGAAGGTAGCTTGGAAAAGTTGAATGAAAATTGTTAACGGAGGAGGGGAGGTCTCACTTCCCCTCTCCGTTGAAAAGTGCAACGGGTCAGTGGAAATGTCTCCGGGGCTTCCGCCCGAAGCGCCAAAGGGTTGCTCCCCTCACCCGTTGGCACTTAGCCGTTTTTCGAGAATTTTTAAAAACGTAGTTTTTGATGAATTTAAGATATAATTGACCGTTTGATTTACTTTTTTTTGCTTTCCACGGGTGGGGGTGCACGGCAGGCCGCATATGAGCTCCTAAATTCGGCCCGGAACCTCCGGGAATTGGGTCAATTTCATCCACATGTGACTCCCCCATCAAATGTACATGAAATGGACACGAGGAAATGTACATGAAATGGACACGAGGAAATGTACATGAAATGGACACGAGAAAATGTACATGAAATGGACACGAGGAAATGTACATGAAATGGACACGAGGAAATGTACATGAAATGGACAGGAACTTCATTGTTGATTATTTTAACATGTAATTGACCGTTTTATTTACTTTTTTTTGCTTTCCACGGCTGGGAGTGCACGGCAGGCCGCCGATGAGCTCCCAAATTCGGCCGAGAACCTCCGGGAATTGGGTCACTTTCATCCAAATGTGACTCCCCCATCAAATGTACATGAAATGGACACGAGGAAATGTACATGAAATGGACAGGAACTTCATTGTTGATTATTTTAACATGTAATTGACCGTTTTATTTACTTTTTTTTTGCTTTCCACGGCTGGGAGTGCACGGCAGGCCGCCGATGAGCTCCCAAATTCGGCCCAGAACCTCCGGGAATTGGGTCACTTTCATCCAAATGTGACTCCCCCATCAAATGTACATGAAATGGACACGAGGAAATGTACATGAAATGGACAGGAACTTCATTGTTGATTATTTTAACATGTAATTGACCGTTTTATTTACTTTTTTTTTGCTTTCCACGGCTGGGAGTGCACGGCAGGCCGCCGATGAGCTCCCAAATTCGGCCCAGAACCTCCGGGAATTGTGGACTAAGCTCCATAAACTGACAAAGTCACCCAGAAATGTCACTTTAATAGCCAAAACATATATAATACAAATACATTTAAATAGTAAAAGGTACAATTGTGCTCCTAATTACCCGCAATTTGATTTATATAGCCCCATGATAGTGAATAGTGTTGAAATGCCTGATTCATATGTTTGTCATGCAGGTTCACTGCTGTAAGCAGGGTCCCACACTCACAGGCAGAGATCCAGGGTGATGCACATGGCTTTCTTACCCAGGAATTAGTGTGTGAATGCTGGGTAAAAGGGACTAGGAGGACCAGCAGGCTGTCACCCAGGCAGAGGGCGCTCTCCAGCACCTCACATGCTGTGAAGCAGCACTTGCAAGGAGATGAGAGCTGGGTCCAGGGCCATGCACATGGTTAAATCACGCCGTAATTAGTGTCTGGAAGCTGGGTAAGAGTCATGTGAGAGGCCGTGCAGGCTGTCACCCAGGCAGAGAGCGCTCTCCAGCACCTCACATGCTGTGAAGCAGCACTTGCAAGAAGATGAGAGCTGGATACAGGGCCATGCACATGGTTAAATCACGCCGTAATTAGTGTCTGGAAGCTGGGTAAGAGTCATGTGAGAGGTCCAGCAGGCTGTCACCCAGGCAGAGGGCGCTCTCCAGCACATCACATGCTGTGAAGCAGCACTTGCAAGGAGGAGAGAGCTGGATACAGGGCCATGCACATGGTTAAATCACGCCGTAATTAGTGTCTGGAAGCTGGGTAAGAGTCATGTGAGAGGTCCAGCAGGCTGTCACCCAGGCAGAGGGCGCTCTCCAGCACATCACATGCTGTGAAGCAGCACTTGCAAGGAGGAGAGAGCTGGGTCCAGGGCCATGCACATGGTTAAATCACGCCGTAATTAGTGTCTGGAAGCTGGGTACAAGTCATGTGAGAGGCCGTGCAGGCTGTCACCCAGGCAGAGAGCGCTCTCCAGCACATCACATGCTGTGAAGCACCACTTGCAAGGAGATGAGAGCTGGGTCCAGGGCCATGCACATGGTTAAATCACGCCGTAATTAGTGTCTGGAAGCTGGGTAAGAGTCATGTGAGAGGTCCAGCAGGCTCTCACCCAGGCAGAGAGCGCTCTCCAGCACCTCAGGGACGAGGAGGATCAGCAGGCTGTCACCCAGAATCCGCTAATCCCACTATATCCACGCACCTTCCTTGAAGCTGACATACCAATTCCATTGTGAGGAAGTGTGTCAAATGGCAGGAAGCATTTCATGTTATGCATCTCCAAACACAGAACCTAACCCTAACCCTAACCTAACCCTAACCTAACCCTAACCCTAACCCTAACCCTAACCCCTAACCCTAACCCTAACCCTAACCCCTAACCCTAACCCTAACCCTAACCCTAACCCTAACCCTAACCCTGAATATCTGTATTTACTAAGGAATTTATCATTTTATTTTGCTCCCATTTTAAATGGGAGATCTGAGGTGTCCCCCTAACACAGGGGTGGCCAACCCGCGGCTCTCGAGCCGCATGCGGCTCTTTGCCTAGTTTCATGCGGCTCTTCAGTTCATATCGAATTGTATATGTGTGAGTTTGGGGGAGAGACATTGACTCCTGACTAGTGTTGCACGGTGTACCGATACTTGAAAGGTACCGCGATACCCTGCCGTTAAAAACGTTACGATTCCGCCGTTTCATTAGTATCGGTACTTTAAGAATGACGGGGGAAAGTACTCCGGTGAGAAAGCGCCGTTTTAATAAGAGCCGTGTGTGTTCAGTGCTCTGCTTCCACTCCCTGCACTGCAGCCTTGCCTGCAGTCCCTCCCTCTCAAGCACGCTCTAAGTCCCTCCCCTCTCTCGTGCACGCGCTAGCTGCCAGAGCATGTGAGAAAACGAGAAGCATGGCTGCAAGTGGGAGTGCAGCTGCCGCTGCGCCTCGGCTTGTTGACAAAAAAGACGCCAGAAGCGAAATTTGGAAGTATTTGAGCGATATCTCTGACAGTGAGGGCAAGCCTACGGACACCACGAGGCCTGTCTGTGAGACATGTATTAATTTTATTTAATACGAATTCTTGTCATTTATTTTATTTATTGTTCTCATTGTTTAAAAGGTTATGTTATGGTTATGGTTCTGGTGTGAAATAAAGCACAATAATTACATTTAAGACTGTTTCCCTTTTTTTAAGAAAAGTATCAAAAAAGAATCGGAATCGCAATTCTTGACTTGGTATCGAAACCAAAATGTTGGTACCGTGACAACACTAGCTACTCCTGACAGTTAAACCTGATATTTAGTAGGTCTGTTAAGTATTGAATGCTGATAATTCTGACGTAATTTGGCCGGTCAAAGTTGTTTGGGCTCGAATAAAATCGCTCCGTTACTTTCGTCCCGTGTTACTTTCGTCCCGGCTTTCCCTATGTGTGTATGTGTGGTGTCAGGTGTCAGTATGAGAGGATGACAGCGCGTCTAATTTTGATGTGACCCAAGAGCCAATCACAATAATACCTGCGATGCAGTGAACCAATCACCTTTGAGGGGGGGAAAACCTATCGTTGATTAAACACTATCCAGTGTTTCCCCTACCATTGTGTTGGAGGGGCGCTGCGCCCCGCCAACGGAGCCCCGCGCCCCCCCCTGAAATTCAAGGTGTTTCAAAAATATATATAATATATATTTTTTAAATATATATATAGCACCAAATTGCAAATAATCTATAACTACTGTCACTTTTCACATTGAACATGTGCTCTTTTATTAAATAAACTAAACGCTTTCATTTTAAGTTGTGAGTTTAGTGTTTTTGACCCTAAGAAACACTGATGCAATAATCAATAACAATAATCCACAGCTCCTCTCTCTGCTCCAGAGGATTTAAAAAATATATATCCCAATGCCACAAAGATGCATCAGTGACGTGGTTGAAATCTTGTCTCCAGAAAACAAAAAACTGAAACAAGCGTTATCAGTGACTGTGTGTTTGATGTGGCTCTTTGCAGTAACATAGAAAAAATGTGGCTCTTAACCTCTGACTGGTTGGCCACCCCTGCCCTAACACCTTATTTTGAGAGATCTTTAACAACGGTTTAATTCCACTTTTTACATTATTTAGTTATTACAAAATAGTTTCTTTTCATGAGGTATTTCTATATTCTACACTTCCTTCGGTCTCTCCCCTCTGTCGCCACCAGATGGAGACATGGGAGCTAGAGGTCTAACAGTTCATTGTGGCTATTTGGACTGCTTAAAATATACACAGCGCACTTCGCCTGTCTTATGACAGACCACTTAGAAGGGGAGAATGGTTTTTTCTCCATTTCTCAAATAATAAATGTAGCATCTTATCTTTAATCTTACCCTAAACATAACTTTTTAGATGTTATGCCTAACCCTAAATTAGTTTACATCAAGCAGTACATCATCTTATACCTAACTACTCTGACTACTGGTCTAATTTAATATAAATCTTTATAAAAAAGCGTACTCCTTCTATCTTCAAACAGAATTCTAACGGTTTAATGTGGCTATTTTGACCGCTCAAAACACACACAGCGTTTTCCTCCTGTCTTATGACAGACTTTTTTGGAGGGTAGATTAATATTCCTCCATTTTCTCAGCAATAAATGTAGCATCTTATCTTTAATCTTACCCTAAACATAACCTTTTAGATATTATGCCTAACCCTAAGTTAGTTTCCATCAATCAGTACATCATCTTATAACCAACTACTCTGACCGCTGGTCTTATCTAATACAAATTTCCATATAAAGCGTATTCCTTCTGTCTTCAGACAGAGGTCTAACCGTTTATTGTGGCTAGTATGACCACTCAAAACACACACAGCGTATTCCTCCTCTCTTAGGAGGTGAGCACAATGTTCCTCTATTTTTCAGCAATAAATGTAGCACCTTACCTTTAATCCTACCCCTAAACTTAACCACTTAGACTTAATGCCTAAACTTAAGTTAGTATCCATCAAACAGTGCACCATCTTATCCTTTATTTGACCTCTAAACGTAACCGCTCTGGCTGCTTATCTAAATCTAATATAAATCTCCATAAAAAGCGTACTCCTTTTGTGTTTATACAGATTACTTACCGTTTATTGTGGCTAATTTGACCACTCATTACAAACAGCGCATTCCTTCTGTATTTATACAGACTTCCAACTGTTCATTATGGCTATTTTGACCATTCACTACAAAAAGCGTACTCCTTCTGTCTTCAGACAGAGGTCTAACCGTTTATTGTGGCTAGTATGACCACTCAAAACACACACAGCGTATTCCTCCTCTCTTATAGCAGACCACTAAGGAGATGAGTAGAATGTTACTCTATTTTTCAGCAATAAATGTAGCACCTTACCTTTAATCCTACCCCTAAACTTAACCACTTAGACTTAATGCCTAAACTTAAGTTAGTATCCATCAAACAGTGCACCATCTTATCCTTTATTTGACCTCTAAACGTAACCGCTCTGGCTGCTTATCTAAATCTAATATAAATCTCCATAAAAAGCGTACTCCTTTTGTGTTTATACAGATTACTTACCGTTTATTGTGGCTAATTTGACCACTCATTACAAACAGCGCATTCCTTCTGTATTTATACAGACTTCCAACTGTTCATTATGGCTATTTTGACCATTCACTACAAAAAGCGTACTCCTTCTGTCTTCAGACAGAGGTCTAACCGTTTATTGTGGCTAGTATGACCACTCAAAACACACACAGCGTATTCCTCCTCTCTTATAGCAGACCACTAAGGAGATGAGTAGAATGTTACTCTATTTTTCAGCAATAAATGTAGCACCTTACCTTTAATCCTACCCCTAAACTTAACCACTTAGACTTAATGCCTAAACTTGAGTTAGTATCCATCAAACAGTGCACCATCTTATCCTTTATTTGACCTCTAAACGTAACCGCTCTGGCTGCTTATCTAAATCTAATATAAATCTCCATAAAAAACGTACTCCTTTTGTGTTTATACAGATTACTTACCGTTTATTGTGGCTAATTTGACCACTCATTACAAACAGCGCATTCCTTCTGTATTTATACAGACTTCTAACTGTTCATTATGGCTATTTTGACCATTCACTACAAAAAGCGTACTCCTTCTGTTTTTATACAGACTACTCAGCAGGGGAGAATAATAATCCTCCATTTCTCAGCAATAAATGTAGCACCTTATCTTTAATCTTACTCCTAAGCTTAACCACTCAGACTTGATGACTGAACTTAAGTTAATATCAATCAATTGGTGGACCATCTCATCTTTAATTTTATCTCTAAACCTAACCATTCTGCCTACTTACCTAATCCTAATATACATCTCCATAAAAAACTATCTGACTTTCAATTCAAACAATTAAAATTCACTTATGGTACACTTGTCTCTAAAATCTCTAAATTCAACTTTTATTTATAAATATATTTTGGTTCAATTTTGTATTTCCCCTAAAATACATCTCCATAAAGAGCTATCTGAATCTTAATTAAAACCACTGTAATTAACCAATGGTACACTCTTAACTAAATATCAAATAATAGACAATCTTCAGTCTAACTACAGACTCTAACTACAGACTATTCCTTAAAAAAACCAATTTACCCTTAAATCTGACCATTAACCTTGATCACTCTAGCTCTTTGCCTAAATCCAAATCACATTCTCTCCCCACTTTTTCATCCTGACCTTTCTTTCAACCTCTTTCTGGCCGACCCCCTTTGAGGACGATGTAGGGATTCGGGTCATAGAGGAACCTTTATTTCTACCCCCATTCTGATCGGGTTCGGGTCATAAAGAAACCTTTATTTCTACCCCCATTCTGGTCGGATTCGGGTCATAGAGAGACCTTTATTTCCACCCCCATTCTGATCGGATTCGGGTCATAAAGAAACCTTTATTTCTACCCCCATTCTGACCGGATTCGGGTCATAAAGAAACCTTTATTTCTACCCCCATTCTGATCGGATTCGGGTCATAAAGAGACCTTTATTTCTACCCCCATTCTGACCAGGTTCGGGTCATAAAGAACCTTTATTTCTACCCCCATTCTGATCGAATTCGGGTCATGAAGAAACCTTTATTTCTACCCCCATTCTTATCGGACCTCTCTGGGAAGACGAAAGGAAACGGGCCATAAACAGAGACCGCCATTGCGGCAAGGGGAGGTGTCCGCCGTAGTTACAGCTAGCCTCCTTGTGTCTGTCCTTCAAACTTAATTACCCTGTCTACTTCACCTTTACACACTTATGATTCAGTCATGATGCTAAGCTAGGCATGAGCCGACAATGCCTCTTGTGCGCGTGCCTCTCTAGCAGTCTTGAAGCCTGGAGAAACGGGGAGGGGGGGGGGGGACTTGCTTCGAACCTTAGTATGATGACTGAGTCGCTCGTTTTTCTTTTCCCACCACTGTTTAATTTGATGGTTTTGGTCAGTTTTGATGGTGATTGGTGATCTGCAGTTCTTATCAGAACATTCCTGAACCCACTAGTTGACGTTATTCAAAGCTAGTAGGCAAAACTCCCATACGGGTACCACCTAGCTGACGTATTGTGGGATGGGAATGATTACTGACAGAATAATAACATAAAAATCCACTAATTTCCCTGTTCAAATCTAATTTTAATTAATTTAGGAATCCATCCATCCATCCATCCATCCATCCATCTTCTCCCGCTTATCCGTGGTCGGGTCGCGGGGGTAGCAGTTCCAGCAGAGAGCCCCAAACTTTCTTTTCCCATGGCGACATCAACCAGCTCTGACTGGGGGATCCCAAGGCGCTCCCAGGCCAGCGAAGAGATATAATCCCTCCACCTGGTCCTAGGTCTACCCCTTGGTCTCTTCCCAGCTGGACGTGCCTGGAACACCTCCCTAGGGAGGCGCCCAGGTGGCATCCTAACTAGGTGCCCGAACCACCTCAACTGGCTCCTTTCGACGCGAAGGAGGAGCGGCTCAACTCCGAGTCCCTCCCTGATGACCGAACTTCTCACCTTATCCCTAAGGGAGACACCAGCCACCCTGCGGAGAAAACCCATCTCGGCCGCTTGTATCCGCGATCTCGTTCTTTCGGTCATGACCCATCCTTCATGACCATAGGTGAGGGTAGGAACGAAAATGGCCCGGAAGACTGAGAGCTTTGCCTTCTGGCTCAGCTCCCTTTTCGTCACAACGGTGCGGTAAAGCGACTGCAGTACCGCTCCCGCTGCTCCGATTCTCCGGCCCATCTCACGCTCCATTGTTCCCTCACTCGAGAACAAGACCCCGAGATACTTGAACTCCTTCACTTGGGGTAAGGACTCATTCCCTACCTGGAGTGGACAGTCCATCGGTTTCCTGCTGAGAACCATGGCCTCAGATTTGGAGGTGCTGATCCTCATCCCAGCCGCTTCACACTCGGTTGCGAACCGATCCAGTGAGTGCTGAAGGTCGCAGACCGATGAAGCCATTAGAACCACATCATCTGCAAAAAGCAGTGGTGCAATCCTTAGTCCACCGAACTGCAGACCCCCTCCCCCATGACTACGCCTCGAAATCCGATCCATGTATATTACAAACAGGATTGGTGACAAAGCGCAGCCCTGGCGGAGGCCAACCCTCACCGGAAATGGGTCCGACTTACTGCCGAGGACCCGGACACAGCTCTCGCTTTGGGAGTACAGAGATTGGATGGCCCTGAGTAGAGACCCCCTCACCCCATACTCCCGCAGCACCTCCCACAGTAACTCCCTGGGAACTCGGTCATACGCCTTCTCCAAGTCTACAAAACACATGTAGACCGGATAAGCGTATTCCCAGGCCCCCTCCAGGATCCTTGCGAGAGTAAAAAGCTGATCCGTCGTTCCACGACCAGGACGGAATCCGCATTGTTCCTCCTCAATCTGAGGTTCGACAATCGGCCTGACCCTCCTTTCGAGTACCTTAGAGTAAACTTTCCCGGGGAGGCTGAGTAGTGTGATGCCTCTGTAATTGGCACACACCCTCTGATCCCCCTTTTTAAAAAGGGGGACCACCACCCCGGTCTGCCACTCCTTCGGTACTGTTTCCGACTTCCACGCAACGTTGATGAGACGTGTCAACCATGACAGTCCCTCAACACCCAGAGCCTTCAGCATTTCCGGGCGGATCTCATCCACCCCCGGGGCTTTGCCACTGTGGAGTTGTTTGACGACCTCAGTGACCTCCCCCCGGGAGATTGGTGTTGATCCCCCGTCATACTCCAGCTCTGCCTCTAACATAGAGGGCGGAGTTGTCGGGTTCAGGAGTTCCTCAAAGTGTTCCTTCCAACGCCCTAACACTCCATCAGTTGAGGTCAACAACGTCCCATCCTTACTGTACACAGCTTGGATGGTTCCCTGCTTCCCCCTCCTGAGGTGTCGGACAGTTTTCCAGAACAACTTTGGTGCCGCCCGAAAGTCCTTCTCCATGTCTTCTCCGAACTTCTCCCACACCCGCTGCTTTGCCTCAGCCACGGATGAGGCTGCTGCCCTTCGGGCCTGTCGGTACCTTGCAACTGCCTCGGGAGTCCCCCGGGATAACAAATCCCTGAAGGCCTCCTTCTTCAGTCGGACGGCTTCCCTGACCACCGGTGTCCACCAGGAGGTTCGAGGGTTACCGCCCCTTGAGGCACCTAGGACCTTGAGACCACAGCTCCCCGCCGCGGCTTTGGCAATAGAGGCTTTGAACACCGACCACTCTGGTTCAATGTCCCCAACCTCCACAGGAATGCCCGAAAAGCTCCGCCGGAGGTGTGAGTTGAAGGCCTCCTGAACTTGGGCCTCCTCCAGACGTTCCCAGTTCACCCGAACTACACGTTTGGGCTTACCAGGTCTATCCAGAGGCTTCCCCCGCCACTCGACCCAACTCACCACTAGATGGTGATCAGTTGACAACTCCGCCCCTCTCTTTACCCGAGTGTCCAAAACATACGGCCTCAGGTCCGATGATACGATAACGAAATCGATCATGGACCTTCTGCCTAGGGTGCTCTGGTACCACGTACACTTATGAGCATCCTTATGTTCGAACATGGTGTTTGTTATGGTCCAATCCATGACTAGCACAGAAGTCCAGTAACAAACCACCACTCCGGTTCAGATCAGGGGGGCCGTTCCTCCCAATCACGCCCCTCCAAGTGTCTCCATCATTGCCCACATGTGCGTTGAAGTCTCCCAGCAAGATTAAAGAGTCCCCTTCAGGAGCCCCATACAGGACTCTTTCCAGGGTCTCCAAGAAGGCCGTATACTCTGAACTGCTGTTGGGTGCATAAGCACACACAACAGTCAGAGTTTTCCCCCCCATAACCCGCAGGCGTAGGGAGGCGACCCTCTCGTCCACTGGGGTAAACTCCAACAACGAAGCACCTAACCGGGGACTTGTGAGTATCCCCACACCCGCCCGGCGCCTCACACCTTGAGCAACTCCGGAGAAGAATAGAGTCCAACCCCTATCCAGAAGTAAGGTTCCAGAGCCGACGCTGTGCGTAGAGGTGAGCCCAACCAGATCCAACTGGTAACGCTCCACCTCCCGCACAAGCTCCGGCTCCTTCCCCCCCAGAGAGGTGACGTTCCACGTCCCCAAAGCCAGCTTCTGTCGCCCGGGTCTGGTCCGTCGAGACCCTCCGCTTTCACTGCCACCCTTCTGGCAGCGCACCCGACCCCATTGATGTTTCCCGTAGGTGGTGGGCCCGCGGGACGGAGAAGCGGAGGTGTTGCCCACGTTGCCTTTTCGGGCTGGGCCCGGCCGGGCTCCGTGGCAAGCCCGGCCACCAGACGCTCGCCGACGAGTCCTCCTTCTGGGCCTGGCTCCAGAAGGGGACCCCGGGCTTCCTCCGGGCCGGGTATCCTCACTTCTTGTATCGTCTTTCATGAGGTCTTTTGAACCAATCTTAGTCTGGCCCCTTGCCTGAGACCAATTTGCCATGGGAAACCCTACCAGGAACACAAGGTTCCAGACAACACAGCCCCCAGGTTCATCAGGGCACACAAACCTCTCTACCACGGTAAGGTGCTGGTTCTTCAGAGAGGATTTAGGAATCCAACACCTTAAAATCCTACCTTATGAGTCTTAGGCCGTGATCAGTTTGACTGTCATGAAGAGCTCGTCTCTGTTGTCTAAGAGTATCTACCAGAACATCCCCATACAATGACATGGTCATTGAAGAGCTAGTGGGTAACCTATAGGGTGACCTAGCTTACTTATCCTAGGATGGGAATGATTTCTGACAAAATAAAAAATTATAATAATATAGGATTGAACTTTTATACCTTATTTTATCTTTTAATGAGTGTACCTTTTTAACTTTGCCCTTATTTCTTTTTAAAACAGAAGCATATAGATACACATATATTTTTTTATATGTATATATATAGGACTTTGTAAGCGTGAGAAATATTAAATATTCCAACAATAGGTTTTAACATTAGAGCTTAATACTAAAATAGTTAAAACTTGCATATTTTAAATTGTCTACCTCTCTACGTTTCCATCTCTTTATCTTTTGCCCGGACCTTTCCCCTCTCGGACCCTCCGGGGTACCGCCAGAGGGTAACAGGTTTGAGAGTGACGCCTATTCCGGCTTGGGGAGAAGAGAATTATTCAACGACCTTCTCCTTATCTCTCGATGCTTCCAAACAATATCCCAGCAGGGATATGTGCCCCAACAGGGACACACTTCTCTTTCCCTCTCTCTCTTTCTCTCCCTCTCTCTTTCTCTCTCTCCCTATCCTCACCCTATTTCTAAATTAGAGTCACTAATAGGTTGGTCATTGGACCCTTAAAATATTACCATTTGGTCCAAAGTTTTTAGAATCTTCTTACTTATACTTGAAGAAGAATATAGCTATTTAATAAATGTTCTAATACTTTGGTCGGACCACGAAACTTTGTGGTTAGACTAACAAGTAGAAAAGGTTAACTGACCAATTCTACTGAGAGAAGGCGTTTAAATGTCCGCTTATATTCACTCCTAAATCCTAAAGTTCATCGGAACGCTAATAGAAGTGTAACCTACCTTAAAGACATTCTATAATGATTACAGTTTTATTTTTACAATATATCTTTATTTATTTACTAATAAGTTTATCATTTTAACTTTGCTCTTAGATAGATACAAACATTAAGATTAGAATGAGTTAAAAATAATTAATTTTTTCTAAAAATATCCAAATGTTATGCTAATGCTAGGCTAACAGTTTAGACTGGGAACACATGGGAAGTCATAACAATGTTAGAACCAAAAAAAAAAATATCTCTAAAAAACTAATGCTAATTTGTAAGCTAAATGCTAAGCTAGGCTAATGCTAATGGTGACGTCACGACCCCAAGACTTATGAACTATGACCCTTGACCCGGTTATTTTTCCACCTACCGTTAAGCCAATCAGAGTATCTAAGCCACATGGCCTTATTAACCCTCCATTTTGGCTAAGCTAACAGTAGCTAATGGGGAGGTCAATGTTTTTGAACCACGTGAAATGTTCACCTTTGACCTGTGGGGTTTACATTCTACTAACCACAACACGTGATTCCATTACAAATCATGCATTTCCTGTTTCATGGGACCTTCCCGCCAGGCATGATTACGTCACTTCCTTTCAAACAGCTGTCTGCAGACTCAGGGTAGGAAAATACGTAGCAGGAGAAATATAATAATGAAATCTGTAATAATGTATATTTTGGACGGATTAATCAAGGTCTACTCAATTACATTTAATTGTTTACATTAGTTAAACCTTATATTAAGACACAATTTTGGGGAAAACATGTTTTAAAAGCTTTATAAATACTTCGTTATGGATTGCACAGACATAACGCTGGGGGAGAATTGAAACGCGATCGTATTTAAAATAAATTTACATCCAAAATAGATTTTTCAATGTTGACAGTAATTACATTTAATTATTAAAATCCTATAGCTACTATACTAAGACTCATTTGAGAAAAATAGACTTAAAATACTTACATTAAATAGATCGCTTTTTTGTTAGCTTAACAAGCTACATGGTGCTAACTCCGTTCCTCCTTTCTTCTAAATTTACACTGATTAACTGATCATTGAATATCGGGAGTGATCGGGTTTAATTATTAAAATGTTAGTAATGCTAACCCGAGACTCATTTGAGGAAAAATAGGCTTAAAATACTTACATTAAATAGATCGGTTTATAGTTAGCTTTACAAGCTACATGATGCTAACTCCTTCCCTTGCTCAGATTTACACTCATTAACTGATCATTGAATATCGGGAGTGATCGGGTTTAATTATTAAAACGTTAGTATTGCTAACACAAGACTCATTTGAGGTAAAATAGGCTTTAAACACTTACATTAATACATCGTTTATTTTTAGCTTCACAAGATGGCTACCTAAAGCTAACTTTGTTATTTTCACTCAGGTTTACACTGATTAATTGACCATTGAATGTCGGCAGTGATTACATTTAATTATTAATATATCATAAATGCTAAACCTAAGACTCGATTGAGGTTAAATATATCTGAGAAGCCCAAATAAATAGATCGTTTTTATTTTAACAAGGCTACAAAATGGCGGCTCAGAACGCTATTTTAACTGTGGTACTGTCATAATCCTTTTGATTCTACCTTAACCCTCTATGGCATACTGTTGCCCTCAGGCAACAAACCACTTTTTTCGACCTCACACTGGCCCACTAAATATTTTTATTTTTTTGAATATACACAATGTCACCTGACATGCTGGTGTCCAATAAAATGAGGGAATTATATGGGTGTGGCATTTTGTCTGGGGGCGGAGCAGTCCTTTCTGCAAGCAAAGCTGCAGGGCACTCAGGGCCACCACTTGGTAAGATACATTTCACTTTTTAACATATTAGAATTGTACACCAATTAAAATAAAAAATACATGCATGTGCATGAATATGTAAAGAAGTATATTTGATTGTTTAAAGACTTATTATGTATTTATTAATTAGCTAAAACTATGTTTTTTTGTTCGTTGCCTCAGGGCAACACTGTGCCACTAAGACCACTTTTTTCCAGGCAATATCATGCAAGTGTAAAAATGTGCTTAGCTGTAAAATGATAAACCTAGTCAATGTTTTTACTTTACTGATCTACTGATATTTACAGGAAATGGACAGCAAAACCTTTTATGGGAAGAAGGGAAACGATCAGGCTGTTAGGGCTATTCCATCTGACAGTGAGGACAGTGAGCTTGATGGGAGTGAGAGTGAGGACAGTGAAGGTCAAGATAGTCAGGAAGAGTGGATCCCTGAATCAGGTTTGAAAAAATAGTTATGTTAGGTGTCAGTCTGTATCATTCAGCAGAGTACTAGTGTCTGTGTGTGTGTGTGTGTGTGTGTGTGTGTGTGTGTGTGTGTGTGTTTATTTGGCAAGCGTATTGGATGAAAAAAGGGTAAATAACAAATTCAAATGTGTGTTTCTATTTGTGCTTCCTGTGTGCTATTAGGAGAAGGCATGTCTATTGAAAATGACACTGAGTCTGTCAATGAAGATGAAGATGTAGCCGAAGTTGCTAATCCAGGCCCACCTCGGTGGAAAACAGTCCACAATCCATCCTGCAATCCTTACCCAGAATGGCAGGGTGTATCGAGAAGTGATGAAATCCTCTCCCCCCTCCAGTATTTCCAGCAGTTTTTTTCTAAAGACATTCTAGAAAGCATTGTTCAGCAGTCCAATTTATATGCAATGCAAAATAACCCAAACAAGCCCCTAAACCTCACAACAAAAGAGTTAGAGCAGTTCCTGGGAACTGTTGTGTACATGTCACTGTTTGGTTTACCAAGGACCCGCATGTTTTGGAACAAAGCCTGCAGAGTGTCCCAAGTAGCTGACACCATGACCCTGAATAGATGGGAGGCCATTAAAAAATACCTTCACTTCAGCAACAATGAAGACAGGCAGGAGGAAGGTAATGATCCATTACACAAGATCCGACCGCTTGTCACTCACCTAATCTCCAAACTGAAGTCGATCCCAATGCGTGAGAAGCTGGCAGTTGATGAACAGATGGTCCCATTCAAGGGAAGAAGTAGACTGAAGCAATACCTGCCATCAAAGCCCAAAAAATGGGGCTACAAAATACTCGTCTTGGCTGGCTCTGATGGTGTCCCGCACAACTTCGAAATTTACACAGGGAGAGCGGTACACCCCCCTGAGCTAGCAGATATTGGAGCAAGTGGCAATGTTGTCCTCCGCCTGGCTCAGCCTATACCCAAGCAAGAGAACTACAAACTCTTCTTCGACAACTGGTTCACAAGTGTCCCCCTTGTGCTCACACTGGCTCAGCAGGGGATTCACACTATTGGTACTGTTCGTTGCAACAGACTACCCGGCGTCAACTTAAAGTGCGATGCTGAGCTAAAGAAAAAAGGACGTGGATCGTTTGAAGAGAAGATGGCCATTGTTGGAGAAACCACATTGCATGTTGTGAAGTGGTATGATAACCGTACAGTTAGCCTTCTGAGTGATCACCGGCTGGTGTTTCACTTCATGGACATGATTATCGTGACGGCCTGGCTGCTCTACAGAAGAGATTGTGACAGACACACAGGCATGACCAGGAAGGAAGAAATGAGGCTGTATACCTTCAAATCATACATTGCTGAAGGTCTGCAAAAGAGTGGAAAGAGTCTGGAACGCAAGAGAGGTCGTCCCAGTCTCACAATTGCTGGTGAGTATGAGGAGAAGAGAAGAAAAGGACCAGCAACTCCGATTCCGATCCCTGCTGTTCGCCTGGATGCCACAGCGCACTGGATGGTAATGGATGAAAAGAAGGGGAGATGCAAGGTACCAGGGTGCACAGGCACACCCAAAGCCAAGTGCCGGAAATGTGATGTGCACCTCTGCTTCACATCCACAAGCAACTGCTTCCTGAGGTTTCACACAGAGTGAGAATAATAGCCACACACAGATACTGTAACACACACAAACACACACACACACACACACACACACACACACACACACACACACACACACACACACACACACGCACACACACAGACTGTAACACACTCACACACACACACACACGGACTGTAACACACACATACTGTAACACACACACATACTGTAACACACACACATACTGTAACAAACACACACACATACTGTAACACACACACACACACACACACACACACACAGACTGTAACACACACATACTGTAACACACACACACATACTGTAACACACAAACACACACATACTGTAACACACACACGCACGCACACACACACACACACACACACACACACACACACTGGTTAATATGAAATGTATACATGAAATGTTATTTGTTATGTTTTTAATGTGTTCCTGTTATATGTTGTAGCCAGTTGTGGTTATTTAAAACAAATAAAACTTTATGAATTCATACAGAGTTGTTTTTTCTATTTCTTCTGAATTGTAGAAATCCTTGGTGTTTCAATACCCTTGTTGCGCAGTGTTGCCCTGAGGCAACAAACCCACCCCTGGTTGGGGGGTTCGGGGGGGTCACATTTTATAATTGATATAATATCAGGGACCCCTAAGCTCCTAAAATACATGGTGAAACATTTTTTTCCTCCCAAAATAAAAAGTCATGCCATAGAGGGTTAAATGATTTAGGTATCCAGTCAGTAATGAGCACATTTAATTTTTTACATTATAGTTACTACATTTAAACCCCTTTTGAGATAAAACATGGTTTATAAACATAGATAAATAGGTTATATTATATACACTTCCAATATAGCTGGGGAGTTGGTATTGGATAAGTAAATGCTACAGAGTTTTCCTCTGCATGTCTCCTATTTAATTTATGTGATACTTTAATTATAATAATTATTTCTTTCTTCTAATAAGATTACTATTTTTCTTGTAATTCAATTTAGAATTGGAATCAGACCTGTCGGATGGATAAGGGGAGGTGTATTTGTATTTAATCAGACAGCGCCCCATCGCCGTTTATGATTGATTTAGTCCGGTTCCCCCCAACCTTGACGGGTCTGGTCTTAATGGTGGCAGTCCAACCCTCATTCGGATCTCAGTTGGCCGGAGCTGTTAGGGAGGGTGTGGTTCCTTTCGGTCTGACTGTGCCCCATCACAGTGGAGATTGATTGAGCCCGGTTTCCCTGATCCTGCCTGACTTTATCCAGATTGGTGCAGTCTAACAAGTTAAAGTTATTAAATCTCATTTTGGTCTCTTGACCCAATACTCAATTATAATCTTCTTCTCCAAGGTGTGTCTCCCTCTACCTACAGTGGTTTAATCTACTTTATTCTGGTATATCTTCCCAGTTTTTTAACTCTAGTGTATTAATCAACACAATGGGTTTATATTTCCCTCTACCGGTGGTTGAAGCTACCTTTTTTGAGTCTACTGACCTAGTATTTAATTCTGGTTTACTAATTCTCAAGGTTTTTATACAATTCTCTTTACCCAGGGTGATTAAATATATTCTATTAAGGTCTGTTGACCCAGTGGGTCGCTCTCCACCTTAAAAGCTCACAGACCTGACTTACCTACCAGTCCTTTTCCCCAAGTTGGGACCGTTTAGAAAAAAACACAGCACCAGGACTGATCACCTGGGGCGGCCTCCCTGAAGTAGGGGTGTCTGGAGATAATGGTCGAAACCCCCTGTGACCTTCAGGTTCATTCACTGACGATGTGTTCCAACCATGATAAAGGACTATTTTGTTCACCAAATACTTATATTTGGGCGTACAAAAAAAACTGACTATTTTTCACCAGGGCATTGGAACTTTTGATTCCACAATATGGTTACTAAAAAAGGTGAGGTTTATAATCATCCATGGTTCAGCAAATAAATATAACATCTTATTTTATCTTATGTACAAAACTTAACTACTCAGATTTATTACCTAAACTCCAATTAATATCACTCAAACACTGGACTTTCTTGTCCTTAACTTAAGTTCTGAGCCCGAGCTCTTTGACTTCTTGTTTAATTATAAATAAATCTCCACAAAAGGGCTATCTGACTCACAATTAAAACCATTATAATCCATTTGTAGTACACTTTGATCTGAATATCTGTATTTACTAAGGAATGTATCATTTTATTTTGCTCCCATTTTAAATGGGAGATCTGAGGTGTCCCCCTAACACCTTATTTTGAGAGATCTTTAACAACGGTTTAATTCCACTTTTTACATTATTTAGTTATTACAAAATAGTTTCTTTTCATGAGGTATTTCTCTATTCTACACTTCCTTCGGTCTCTCCCCTCTGTCGCCACCAGATGGAGACATGGGAGCTAGAGGTCTAACAGTTCATTGTGGCTATTTGGACTGCTTAAAATATACACAGCGCACTTCGCCTGTCTTATGACAGACCACTTAGAAGGGGAGAATGGTTTTTTTCTCCATTTCTCAAATAATAAATGTAGCATCTTATCTTTAATCTTACCCTAAACATAACTTTTTAGATGTTATGCCTAACCCTAAATTAGTTTACATCAAGCAGTACATCATCGTATACCTAACTACTCTGACTACTGGTCTAATTTAATATAAATCTTTATAAAAAAGCGTACTCCTTCTATCTTCAAACAGAATTCTAACGGTTTAATGTGGCTATTTTGACCGCTCAAAACACACACAGCGTTTTCCTCCTGTCTTATGACAGACTTCTTTGGAGGGTAGATTAATATTCCTCCATTTTCTCAGCAATAAATGTAGCATCTTATCTTTAATCTTACCCTAAACATAACCTTTTAGATATTATGCCTAACCCTAAGTTAGTTTCCATCAATCAGTACATCATCTTATAACCAACTACTCTGACCGCTGGTCTTATCTAATACAAATTTCCATATAAAGCATATTCCTTCTGTCTTCAGACAGAGGTCTAACCGTTTATTGTGGCTAGTATGACCACTCAAAACACACACAGCGTATTCCTCCTCTCTTAGGAGGTGATCACAATGTTCCTCTATTTTTCAGCAATAAATGTAGCACCTTACCTTTTAATCCTACCCCTAACTTAACCACTTAGACTTAATGCCTAAACTTAAGTTAGTATCCATCAAACAGTGCACCATCTTATCCTTTATTTGACCTCTAAACGTAACCGCTCTGGCTGCTTATCTAAATCTAATATAAATCTCCATAAAAAGCGTACTCCTTTTGTGTTTATACAGATTACTTACCGTTTATTGTGGCTAATTTGACCACTCATTACAAACAGCGCATTCCTTCTGTATTTATACAGACTTCCAACTGTTCATTATGGCTATTTTGACCATTCACTACAAAAAGCGTACTCCTTCTGTCTTCAGACAGAGGTCTAACCGTTTATTGTGGCTAGTATGACCACTCAAAACACACACAGCGTATTCCTCCTCTCTTATAGCAGACCACTAAGGAGATGAGTAGAATGTTACTCTATTTTTCAGCAATAAATGTAGCACCTTACCTTTAATCCTACCCCTAAACTTAACCACTTAGACTTAATGCCTAAACTTGAGTTAGTATCCATCAAACAGTGCACCATCTTATCCTTTATTTGACCTCTAAACGTAACCGCTCTGGCTGCTTATCTAAATCTAATATAAATCTCCATAAAAAACGTACTCCTTTTGTGTTTATACAGATTACTTACCGTTTATTGTGGCTAATTTGACCACTCATTACAAACAGCGCATTCCTTCTGTATTTATACAGACTTCTAACTGTTCATTATGGCTATTTTGACCATTCACTACAAAAAGCGTACTCCTTCTGTTTTTATACAGACTACTCAGCAGGAGAGAATAATAATCCTCCATTTCTCAGCAATAAATGTAACACCTTATCTTTAATCTTACTCCTAAGCTTAACCACTCAGACTTGATGACTGAACTTAAGTTAATATCAATCAATTGGTGGACCATCTCATCTTTAATTTTATCTCTAAACCTAACCATTCTGCCTACTTACCTAATCCTAATATACATCTCCATAAAAAACTATCTGACTTTCAATTCAAACAATTAAAATTCACTTATGGTACACTTGTCTCTAAAATCTCTAAATTCAACTTTTATTTAGAAATATATTTTGGTTCAATTTTGTATTTCCCCTAAAATACATCTCCATAAAGAGCTATCTGACTCTTAATTAAAACCACTGTAATTAACCAATGGTACACTCTTAACTAAATATCAAATAATAGACAATCTTCAGTCTAACTACAGACTATGTTATTCCTTAAAAAAACCAATTTACCCTTAAATCTGACCATTAACCTTGATCAATCTAGCTCTTTGCCTAAATCCAAATCACATTCTCTCCCCACTTTTTCATCCTGACCTTTCTTTCAACCTCTTTCTGGCCGACCCCCTTTGAGGACGATGTAGGGATTCGGGTCATAGAGGAACCTTTATTTCTACCCCCATTCTGATCGGGTTCGGGTCATAAAGAAACCTTTATTTCTACCCCCATTCTGGTCGGATTCGGGTCATAGAGAGACCTTTATTTCCACCCCCATTCTGACCAGGTTCGGGTCATAAAGAACCTTTATTTCTACCCCCATTCTGATCGAATTCGGGTCATGAAGAAACCTTTATTTCTACCCCCATTCTTATCGGACCTCTCTGGGAAGACGAAAGGAAACGGGCCATAAACAGAGACCGCCATTGCGGCAAGGGGAGGTGTCCGCCGTAGTTACAGCTAGCCTCCTTGTGTCTGTCCTTCAAACTTAATTACCCTGTCTACTTCACCTTTACACACTTATGATTCAGTCATGATGCTAAGCTAGAGCATGAGCCGACAATGCCTCTTGTGCGCGTGCCTCTCTAGCCGGAGCCTGGAGAAACGGGGGACTTGCTTCGAACCTTAGTATGATTGACTGAGTCGCTTGTTTTCTTTCCCACCACTATTTAATTTGATGGTTTTGGTCATTTTTGATTGGTTATTGGTGATCTGCAGTTCTTATTAGAACATTCCTGAACCACTAGTTGACGTTATTCAAAGCTAGTAGGCAAAACTCCCATACGGATACACCTAGCTGACGTATTGTGGGATGGGAATGATTACTGACAGAATAATAACACAAAAATCCACTAATTTCCCTGTTCAAATCTAATTTTAATTTTCTCAGCAATATATTTAGCATCTTATCTTTAATCTTACCCTAAACATAACCTTTTAGATGTTATACCTAACCCTAAATTAGTTTACATCAATCAGTACATCATCTTATACCTAACTACTCTGACGACTGGTCTAATTTAATATAAATCTTTATAAAAAGCGTACTCCTTCTATCTTCAAACAGAATTCCAACGGTTTAATGTGGCTATTTTGACCGCTCAAAACACACACAGCGTTTTCCTCCAGTCTTATGACAGACTTCTTTGGAGGGTAGATTAATATTCCTCCATTTTCTCAGCAATAAATGTAGCATCTTATCTTTAATCTTACTCTAAACATAACCTTTTAGATGTTATGCCTAACCCTAAGTTAGTTTCCATCAAATCCTAAAAACCACATTCTCTGGGCTATCTGACATTTAATTATAACCACTAAAATTAACTAATGGTACATTCTTAACTAAATATCTATAAATAGACCATCTTCTTTTTAATTGCAGACTATTTTGTTCCCTAAGAAGACCAGCTTGCCTTTAATCTGACCATTAACCTGGATCACTTTGGCTCTTCGCCTAAATCTAAACTACATTCTCTCTCCACTTTTTCATTCTGCTCTTCCAACCCCTTCTGGTCCGAGCCCCTTTGGGGGATGACGAAAGGAAACGGGTTATAAACAGATACGGCCATTGCGGCAAGGGGAGATTTCGGCGGTAACCACTAATGAACCTCCTTGTCTCTGTCTTTCAAGCTTAAATTACCCTGTCTACTTCACCTTTACACACCTATGATTCAGTCATGATGCTAAGCTAGGGTAAGAGCCGACACGTCCTCTAGTGCGCGTGCCTTTCCTTGGATCTCTGTATAACCATGAAGTCGTCGGGCAACATGGGGAGATCTGGTGGCTTTTTACCTAACCTAACCCAGCCGGAGCCTGGAGAAACGGGGGACTTGCTTCGAACCTTAGTATGATTGACTGAGTCGCTCGTTTTCTTTCCCACCACTGTTTAATTTGATGGTTTTGGTCAGTTTTGATTGGTGATTGGTGATCTGCAGTTCTTATCAGAACATTCCTGAACCACTAGTTGACGTTATTCAAAGCTAGTAGGCAAAACTCCCATACGGGTACACCTAGCTGACGTATTGTGGGATGGGAATGATTACTGACAGAATAATAACATAAAAATCCACTAATTTCCCTGTTCAAATCTAATTTTAATAAATTTAGGAATCCAACACCTTAAAATCCTACCTTATGAGTCTTAGGCCGTGATCAGTTTGACTGTCATGAAGAGCTCGTCTCTGTTGTCTAAGAGTATCTACCAGAACATCCCCATACAATGACATGGTCATTGAAGAGCTAGTGGGTAACCTATAGGGTGACCTAGCTTACTTATCCTAGGATGGGAATGATTTCTGACAAAATAAAAAATTATAATAATATAGGATTGAACTTTTATACCTTATTTTATCTTTTAATGAGTGTACCTTTTTAACTTTGCCCTTATTTCTTTTTAAAACAGAAGCATATAGATACACATATATTTTTTTATATGTATATATATAGGACTTTGTAAGCGTGAGAAATATTAAATATTCCAACAATAGGTTTTAACATTAGAGCTTAATACTAAAATAGTTAAAACTTGCATATTTTAAATTGTCTACCTCTCTACGTTTCCATCTCTTTATCTTTTGCCCGGACCTTTCCCCTCTCGGACCCTCCGGGGTACCGCCAGAGGGTAACAGGTTTGAGAGTGACGCCTATTCCGGCTTGGGGAGAAGAGAATTATTCAACGACCTTCTCCTTATCTCTCGATGCTTCCAAACAATATCCCCCAGGGATATGTGCCCCAACAGGGACACACTTCTCTTTCCCTCTCTCTCTTTCTCTCCCTCTCTCTTTCTCTCTCTCCCTATCCTCACCCTATTTCTAAATTAGAGTCACTAATAGGTTGGTCATTGGACCCTTAAAATATTACCATTTGGTCCAAAGTTTTTAGAATCTTCTTACTTATACTTGAAGAAGAATATAGCTATTTAATAAATGTTCTAATACTTTGGTCGGACCACGAAACTTTGTGGTTAGACTAACAAGTAGAAAAGGTTAACTGACCAATTCTACTGAGAGAAGGCGTTTAAATGTCCGCTTATATTCACTCCTAAATCCTAAAGTTCATCGGAACGCTAATAGAAGTGTAACCTACCTTAAAGACATTCTATAATGATTACAGTTTTATTTTTACAATATATCTTTATTTATTTACTAATAAGTTTATCATTTTAACTTTGCTCTTAGATAGATACAAACATTAAGATTAGAATGAGTTAAAAATAATTATTTTTTTCTAAAAATATCCAAATGTTATGCTAATGCTAGGCTAACAGTTTAGACTGGGAACACATGGGAAGTCATAACAATGTTAGAACCAAAAAAAAAAATATCTCTAAAAAACTAATGCTAATTTGTAAGCTAAATGCTAAGCTAGGCTAATGCTAATGGTGACGTCACGACCCCAAGACTTATGAACTATGACCCTTGACCCGGTTATTTTTCCACCTACCGTTAAGCCAATCAGAGTATCTAAGCCACATGGCCTTATTAACCCTCCATTTTGGCTAAGCTAACAGTAGCTAATGGGGAGGTCAATGTTTTTGAACCACGTGAAATGTTCACCTTTGACCTGTGGGGTTTACATTCTACTAACCACAACACGTGATTCCATTACAAATCATGCATTTCCTGTTTCATGGGACCTTCCCGCCAGGCATGATTACGTCACTTCCTTTCAAACAGCTGTCTGCAGACTCAGGGTAGGAAAATACGTAGCAGGAGAAATATAATAATGAAATCTGTAATAATGTATATTTTGGACGGATTAATCAAGGTCTACTCAATTACATTTAATTGTTTACATTAGTTAAACCTTATATTAAGACACAATTTTGGGGAAAACATGTTTTAAAAGCTTTATAAATACTTCGTTATGGAGTGCACAGACATAACGCTGGGGGAGAATTGAAACGCGATCGTATTTAAAATACATTTACATCCAAAATAGATTTTTCAATGTTGACAGTAATTACATTTAATTATTAAAATCCTATAGCTACTATACTAAGACTCATTTGAGAAAAATAGACTTAAAATACTTACATTAAATAGATTGCTTTTTTGTTAGCTTAACAAGCTACATGGTGCTAACTCCGTTCCTCCTTTCTTCTAAATTTACACTGATTAACTGATCATTGAATATCGGGAGTGATCGGGTTTAATTATTAAAATGTTAGTAATGCTAACCCGAGACTCATTTGAGGAAAAATAGGCTTAAAATACTTACATTAAATAGATCGGTTTATAGTTAGCTTTACAAGCTACATGATGCTAACTCCTTCCCTTGCTCAGATTTACACTCATTAACTGATCATTGAATATCGGGAGTGATCAGGTTTAATTATTAAAACGTTAGTATTGCTAACACAAGACTCATTTGAGGTAAAATAGGCTTTAAACACTTACATTAATACATCGTTTATTTTTAGCTTCACAAGATGGCTACCTAAAGCTAACTTTGTTATTTTCACTCAGGTTTACACTGATTAATTGACCATTGAATGTCGGCAGTGATTACATTTAATTATTAATATATCATAAATGCTAAACCTAAGACTCGATTGAGGTTAAATATATCTGAGAAGCCCAAATAAATAGATCGTTTTTATTTTAACAAGGCTACAAAATGGCGGCTCAGAACGCTATTTTAACTGTGGTACTGTCATAATCCTTTTGATTCTACCTTAAATGATTTAGGTATCCAGTCAGTAATGAGCACATTTAATTTTTTACATTATAGTTACTACATTTAAACCCCTTTTGAGATAAAACATGGTTTATAAACATAGATAAATAGGTTATATTATATACACTTCCAATATAGCTGGGGAGTTGGTATTGGATAAGTAAATGCTACAGAGTTTTCCTCTGCATGTCTCCTATTTAATTTATGTGATACTTTAATTATAATAATTATTTCTTTCTTCTAATAAGATTACTATTTTTCTTGTAATTCAATTTAGAATTGGAATCAGACCTGTCGGATGGATAAGGGGAGGTGTATTTGTATTTAATCAGACAGCGCCCCATCGCCGTTTATGATTGATTTAGGTCCGGTTCCCCCCAACCTTGACGGGTCTGGTCTTAATGGTGGCAGTCCAACCCTCATTCGGATCTCAGTTGGCCGGAGCTGTTAGGGAGGGTGTGGTTCCTTTCGGTCTGACTGTGCCCCATCACAGTGGAGATTGATTGAGCCCGGTTTCCCTGATCCTGCCTGACTTTATCCAGATTGGTGCAGTCTAACAAGTTAAAGTTATTAAATCTCATTTTGGTCTCTTGACCCAATACTCAATTATAATCTTCTTCTCCAAGGTGTGTCTCCCTCTACCTACAGTGGTTTAATCTACTTTATTCTGGTATATCTTCCCAGTTTTTTAACTCTAGTGTATTAATCAACACAATGGGTTTATATTTCCCTCTACCGGTGGTTGAAGCTACCTTTTTTGAGTCTGCTGACCTAGTATTTAATTCTGGTTTACTAATTCTCAAGGTTTTTATACAATTCTCTTTACCCAGGGTGATTAAATATATTCTATTAAGGTCTGTTGACCCAGTGGGTCGCTCTCCACCTTAAAAGCTCACAGACCTGACTTACCTACCAGTCCTTTCCCCCAAGTTGGGACCGTTTAGAAAAAAACACAGCACCAGGACTGATCACCTGGGGCGGCCTTCCTGAAGTAGGGGTGTCTGGAGATAATGGTCGAAACCCCCTGTGACCTTCAGGTTCATTCACTGACGATGTGTTCCAACCATGATAAAGGACTATTTTGTTCACCAAATACTTATATTTGGGCGTACAAAAAAAACTGACTATTTTTCACCAGGGCATTGGAACTTTTGATTCCACAATATGGTTACTAAAAAAGGTGAGGTTTATAATCCTCCATGGTTCAGCAAATAAATATAACATCTTATTTTATCTTATGTACAAAACTTAACTACTCAGATTTATTACCTAAACTCCAATTAATATCACTCAAACACTGGACTTTCTTGTCCTTAATTTAAGTTCTGAGCCCGAGCTCTTTGACTTCTTGTTTAATTATAAATAAATCTCCACAAAAGGGCTATCTGACTCACAATTAAAACCATTATAATCCATTTGTAGTACACTTTGATCTGAATATCTGTATTTACTAAGGAATGTATCATTTTATTTTGCTCCCATTTTAAATGGGAGATCTGAGGTGTCCCCCTAACACCTTATTTTGAGAGATCTTTAACAACGGTTTAATTCCCACTTTTTACAATTATTTAGTTATTACAAAATAGTTTCTTTTCATGAGGTATTTCTCTATTCTACACTTCCTTCGGTCTCTCCCCTCTGTCGCCACCAGATGGAGACATGGGAGCTAGAGGTCTAACAGTTCATTGTGGCTATTTGGACTGCTTAAAATATACACAGCGCACTTCGCCTGTCTTATGACAGACCACTTAGAAGGGGAGAATGGTTTTTTCTCCATTTCTCAAATAATAAATGTAGCATCTTATCTTTAATCTTACCCTAAACATAACTTTTTAGATGTTATGCCTAACCCTAAATTAGTTTACATCAAGCAGTACATCATCTTATACCTAACTACTCTGACTACTGGTCTAATTTAATATAAATCTTTATAAAAAAGCGTACTCCTTCTATCTTCAAACAGAATTCTAACGGTTTAATGTGGCTATTTTGACCGCTCAAAACACACACAGCGTTTTCCTCCTGTCTTATGACAGACTTCTTTGGAGGGTAGATTAATATTCCTCCATTTTCTCAGCAATAAATGTAGCATCTTATCTTTAATCTTACCCTAAACATAACCTTTTAGATATTATGCCTAACCCTAAGTTAGTTTCCATCAATCAGTACATCATCTTATAACCAACTACTCTGACCGCTGGTCTTATCTAATACACATTTCCATATAAAGCGTATTCCTTCTGTCTTCAGATAGAGGTCTAACCGTTTATTGTGGCTAGTATGACCACTCAAAACACACACAGCGTATTCCTCCTCTCTTAGGAGGTGAGCACAATGTTCCTCTATTTTTCAGCAATAAATGTAGCACCTTACCTTTAATCCTACCCCTAAACTTAACCACTTAGACTTAATGCCTAAACTTAAGTTAGTATCCATCAAACAGTGCACCATCTTATCCTTTATTTGACCTCTAAACGTAACCGCTCTGGCTGCTTATCTAAATCGAATATAAATCTCCATAAAAAGCGTACTCCTTTTGTGTTTATACAGATTACTTACCGTTTATTGTGGCTAATTTGACCACTCATTACAAACAGCGCATTCCTTCTGTATTTATACAGACTTCCAACTGTTCATTATGGCTATTTTGACCATTCACTACAAAAAGCGTACTCCTTCTGTCTTCAGACAGAGGTCTAACCGTTTATTGTGGCTAGTATGACCACTCAAAACACACACAGCGTATTCCTCCTCTCTTATAGCAGACCACTAAGGAGATGAGTAGAATGTTACTCTATTTTTCAGCAATAAATGTAGCACCTTACCTTTAATCCTACCCCTAAACTTAACCACTTAGACTTAATGCCTAAACTTAAGTTAGTATCCATCAAACAGTGCACCATCTTATCCTTTATTTGACCTCTAAACGTAACCGCTCTGGCTGCTTATCTAAATCTAATATAAATCTCCATAAAAAAGCGTACTCCTTTTGTGTTTATACAGATTACTTACCGTTTATTGTGGCTAATTTGACCACTCATTACAAACAGCGCATTCCTTCTGTATTTATACAGACTTCCAACTGTTCATTATGGCTATTTTGACCATTCACTACAAAAAGCGTACTCCTTCTGTCTTCAGACAGAGGTCTAACCGTTTATTGTGGCTAGTATGACCACTCAAAACACACACAGCGTATTCCTCCTCTCTTATAGCAGACCACTAAGGAGATGAGTAGAATGTTACTCTATTTTTCAGCAATAAATGTAGCACCTTACCTTTAATCCTACCCCTAAACTTAACCACTTAGACTTAATGCCTAAACTTGAGTTAGTATCCATCAAACAGTGCACCATCTTATCCTTTATTTGACCTCTAAACGTAACCGCTCTGGCTGCTTATCTAAATCTAATATAAATCTCCATAAAAAAACGTACTCCTTTTGTGTTTATACAGATTACTTACCGTTTATTGTGGCTAATTTGACCACTCATTACAAACAGCGTACTCCTTCTGTTTTTATACAGATTTCTAACTGTTCATTATGGCTATTTTGACCATTCACTACAAAAAGCGTACTCCTTCTGTTTTTATACAGACTACTCAGCAGGGGAGAATAATAATCCTCCATTTCTCAGAAATAAATGTAGCACCTTATCTTTAATCTTACTCCTAAGCTTTACCACTCAGACTTGATGACTGAACTTAAGTTAATATCAATCAATTGGTGGACCATCTCATCTTTATTTTATCTCTAAACCTAACCATTCTGCCTACTTACCTAATCCTAATATACATCTCCATAAAAAACTATCTGACTTTCAATTCAAACAATTAAAATCCACTTATGGTACACTTGTCTCTAAAATCTCTAAATTCAACTTTTATTTAGAAATATATTTTGGTTCAATTTTGTATTTCCCCTAAAATACATCTCCATAAAGAGCTATCTGACTCTTAATTAAAACCACTGTAATTAACCAATGGTACACTCTTAACTAAATATCAAATAATAGACAATCTTCAGTCTAACTACAGACTATGTTATTCCTTAAAAAAACCAATTTACCCTTAAATCTGACCATTAACCTTGATCAATCTAGCTCTTTGCCTAAATCCAAATCACATTCTCTCCCCACTTTTTCATCCTGACCTTTCTTTCAACCTCTTTCTGGCCGACCCCCTTTGAGGACGATGTAGGGATTCGGGTCATAGAGGAACCTTTATTTCTACCCCCATTCTGATCGGATTCGGGTCATAAAGAAACCTTTATTTCTACCCCCATTCTGGTCGGATTCGGGTCATAAAGAAACCTTTATTTCCATCCCCATTCTGATCGGATTCGGGTCATAAAGAAACCTTTATTTCTACCCGCATTCTGACCGGATTCGGGTCATAAAGAAACCTTTATTTCCACCCCCATTCTGATCGGATTCGGGTCATAAAGAAACCTTTATTTCTACCCCCATTCTGACCAGGTTCGGGTCATAAAGAAACCTTTATTTCCACCCCCATTCTGATCGAATTCGGGTCATGAAGGAACCTTTATTTCTACCCCCATTCTTGTCGGACCTCTCTGGGAAGACAAAAGGAAACGGGCCATAAACAGAGACCGCCATTGCGGCAAGGGGAGGTGTCCGCCGTAGTTACAGCTAGCCTCCTTGTCTCTGTCCTTCAAACTTAAATTACCCTGTCTACTTCACCTTTACACACTTATGACTCAGTCATGATGCTAAGCTAGAGCATGAGCCGACAATGCCTCTTGTGCGCGTTCCTCTCTAGCCGGAGCCTGGAGAAACGGGGGACTTGCTTCGAACCTTAGTATGATTGACTGAGTCGCTCGTTTTCTTTCCCACCACTATTTAATTTGATGGTTTTGGTCAGTTTTGATTGGTTATTGGTGATCTGCAGTTCTTATTGGAACATTCCTGAACCACTAGTTGACGTTATTTAAAGCTAGTAGGCAAAACTCCCATACGGATACACCTAGCTGACGTATTGTGGGATGGGAATGATTACTGAGAGAATAATAACACAAAAATCCACTAATTTCCCTGTTCAAATCTAATTTTAATTTTCTCAGCAATATATTTAGCATCTTATCTTTAATCTTACCCTAAACATAACCTTTTAGATGTTATGCCTAACCCTAAATTAGTTTACATCAATCAGTACATCATCTTATACCTAACTACTCTGACGACTGGTCTAATTTAATATAAATCTTTATAAAAAGCGTACTCCTTCTATCTTCAAACAGAATTCTAACGGTTTAATGTGGCTATTTTGACCGCTCAAAACACACACAGCGTTTTCCTCCTGTCTTATGACAGACTTCTTTGGAGGGTAGATTAATATTCCTCCATTTTCTCAGCAATAAATGTAGCATCTTATCTTTAATCTTACCCTAAACATAACCTTTTAGATGTTATGCCTAACCCTAAGTTAGTTTCCATCAAATCCTAAAAACCACATTCTCTGGGCTATCTGACATTTAATTATAACCACTAAAATTAACTAATGGTACATTCTTAACTAAATATCTATAAATAGACCATCTTCTTTTGCAGACTATTTTGTTCCCTAAGAAGACCAGCTTGCCTTTAATCTGACCATTAACCTGGATCACTTTGGCTCTTCGCCTAAATCTAAACTACATTTTCTCTCCACTTTTTCATTCTGCTCTTCCAACCCCTTCTGGTCCGAACCCCCTTGGGGGCGTACGAAAGGAAACGGGTTATAAACAGATACGGCCATTGCGGCAAGGGGTGGCATCCGCGGTAACCCCGCTACCCTCCCCCGTGTCTCTGTCCTTCAAGCTCAAATTACCCGGTCTACTTCACCTTTACATATTTATGATTCAGTCATGATGCTAAGCTAGGATAAGAGCCGACACGTCCTCTAGTGCGCGTGCCTTTCCTTGGATCTCTGTATAACCATGAAGTCGTCGGGCGACATGGGGAGATCTGGTGGCTATTACACAAACCTAACCTTAACCCTAACCCTAACCCTGTATAACAATGAAGTCGTCGGGCGACATGGGGAGGTCCGGTGGCCCTTACAAAAACCTAACCCTAACCCTAACTTAAGTTAATATCCATCAATTAGTAGACCATCTTATCTTTAATTTGATCTCTAAACCTAACCACTCTGGCTCCTTGCCTAATACTAATATACATCTCCATAAAAAGCATACTCCTTCTGTTTTGATGCAGACTTCTAACCGTTCATTATGGCTATTTTGACCATTCACTACACACAGTGTATTCCTTCTGTTTTTATAAAGACTTCTAACCGGTGTTAGTCGCACAGCCTGCTGCTGCTGCTCTCTCTCCCTCCCTGTATTGACATCACTTTTACCCAGCATTCAGACACTCATTCCTGGGTAAGAAAGCCATGTGCATCACCCTGGATCTCTGCCTGTGAGTGTGTGACCCTGCTTACAGCAGTGACTCTGCTGTACATTTCATGAGTAGTCAAATGTGGATGAAATGGACAGATTGCTGTACATTTCATGAGTCAAATGTGGATGAAATGGACAGGTTTCAAGCTCTCTGGGTCATAGCCTGCTGCTGCTGCTGCTGCTATCTCTCCCTCCCTGTATTGACATCACTTTTACCCAGCATTCAGACACTCATTCCTGGGTAAGAAAGCCATGTGCATCACCCTGGATCTCTGCCTGTGAGTGTGTGACCCTGCTGCCAGCATTACAAACATATTAATCAGGCCTTTTAACACTTTTTTCCCATGAAAATTATGTTTATTCACTATCATGGGGCTATATAAATCATATTGCGGGTAATTTGGAGCACAATTGTACCATTTACTATTTAAATGTATTTGTATTATATAGGTTTTGGCTATTAAAGTGACATTTCTGGGTGACTTTGTCAGTTTATGGAGCTTAGCCCACAATTCCCGGAGGTTCCAGGCAGAATTTGGGAGTTCATCGGCGGCCTGCCATGCGTCCACACCCGTGGAAAGCAAAAAAAAGTAAAGAAAACGGTCAATTATATCTTAAAATAATGAAAAATGAAGTTTAAAAAAAAATTCTCGAAAAAATGGCTAAGTGCCCACGGGGGAGGGGCTGCAAAAAGCTCAAGTCTTCGGCGCTTCCGGCGGAAGCCCCGGAGACATTTGCACTAACCCGTTGCTTTTTTACAACGGAGAGGGGAATCGAGACCTCCCTTCCTCCGTCCAAAAAAATAATTAATCTTTTCCAAGCTACCATCTGCACGAAATCGGAAACCCGGTTTTTGAGAGCACTTAGAAAAAAACGGCCTATTTCACATGATGGGGAAATCATGGAGGAATGCATCCGCTACATGAGCAATTTGGATCGGATACAATTATTGCCTGGAGGACCCCTAATCATGTTTCTTACAAAACGTTAAGTTTTTGAACTGGTCTCTGGAGGAATTCAAGGGGAGTTGTCACGGAATAATGCGACACTATTTTCGGATACATTTTATCCATTTTCACCCCTTTCTCTGGTCCTTCCCAAAGTTAACTTAGACTTATTCTGCCTCTGGAGGAATGTAAGGGGAGTTGTCAGGGGACTCTACCTGCATTATGAGGCACTATTTTCGGATACATTTTTATCCATTTTCACCCTTTTCCATGGTTCTTCCAAAAGTTAACTTAGACTTATTCTGCCTCTGGAGGACTGTAAGGGGAGTTGTCAGGGGACTCTACCTGCATTATGAGGCACTATTTTCGGATACATTTTTATCCATTTTCACCCTTTTCCATGGTTCTTCCAAAAGTTATCTTAGACTTATTCTGCCTCTGGAGGAATGTAAGGGGAGTTGTCAGGGGACTCTACCTGCATTATGAGGCACTATTTTCGGATACAATTTATCCATTTTCACCCTTTTCTCTGGTT